>NW_026057589.1:22553457-22702553 GCF_023721935.1 Panthera uncia
GGGGGGACAGAGGGGAGGGGGGAGGGGAAGTGGGAGGGAGGGGGAAGGGGGAGGGGGAGGAGAGGAAGAGGAGTGGGATGGAGGGAGGGCATAAGGAGGGACAGAGGGGAAGGGGGAGGGGAAGTGGGAGAGAGGGGGAAGGGGGAGGGGGAGGAGAGGAAGAGGAGTGGGATGGAGGGAGGGGATAAGGGGGGAACAGAAGGGGAAGGGGGAGGGGAAAGGGGAGGTGGGGGGAAGAGGAGGGGAAGGAGGGGGTAAGGGGAGGGAAGTGGGGAGGGACGGAGGTTGATGAAAGAACAGCCGATCAAGGAGGCAAGAGGCAGGGGAAGCAGGCGTGGCCCCAGCTGGTGCGGGGACACAGGACAAGAAGCTGCACCAGGGTCAGGCGGAGGTGGCACCTGGGGGTCGTGTCAGCGTGCAGCGATTCTGTCTCCGCTTTCTAGAATTCCCAGGTGCAGAATGTTCACAAAGCGCCGTTCCTCATCCCAGCGTCCCGCCATGCCTCTCCTCGTCCAGCTCCTCCCTCCCCACGGGACAGAAGGTGGGCGGCAGGTGGGGGGTGGCCCTGGGGATCGAGGAAGAGCTGGGGTCCAAGAGCTGTGTGACCTCAGCCAAGGCACTTCCCTCTCGGAGCCTGAGGGTCTGAAGTTCGGCCCCCCCAGGCTCTGTGTCCTGGTCTGTGAAACAGGCGTCCTGCCACCAGCCGCAGGGACGGTGGCCACTGTCACTGTCACTGTCACGGAGCAGTCCCAGGAGGGCACTGCATTAGAAGACTGCCCGGGGCATCCTGAGCTGGGTCCAGAGGAGGAGGTGCTCCCCGGGGCGATCCGCTCCGTCTGGGGTGGGGGGTGGGGGCTGGGGGCGGAGGGCCAGCCCGGAAGAGGCCACAGATGCTGCGTGGGAGAGGCCCCGCGTGGGACGGGCTGAAGCTTGATTCTACACCTGTGTGAGTGGAGGCCTGCCTTCACGGTCATTCTCACGGCAACGACAGCTGACTGATATCAAGCGAACGCTTTTAAAAAAGCCAAGTCTTGGGGCGCCTGGGTGGCTCAGTCGGTTGAGCGTCCGACTTTGGCTCAGGTCACGATCTCTGGTTTGTGAGTTCGAGCCCCACGTCGGGCTCTGTGCTGACAGCTCAGAGCCTGGAGCCTGCTTCAGATTCTGTGTCTCCCTCTCTCTCTCTCTCAAAAATAAACATAAAAATGGGGCGCCTGGCTAGCTCAGGTGGTAGAGCATGAGACTCTCGATCTCAGGGTTGTGAGTTCAAGCCCCATGTTGGGTATAGAGAGTACCTAAATATAAAATTAAGGTTTAATTAAGCCTGTTTCAGATTCTGTGTCTCCCTCTCTCTCTGACCTTCCCCCGTTCATGCTCTGTCTCTCTGTCTCAAAAGTAAATAAACGTTAATAAATAAATAAATAAAAAGCCAATTCGTGAGCCGAGATGATTATAAAAATTACTCCGCTCAGGGGCGCCCGGGTGGCTCAGTCGGTTGAGCGTCTGACTTTGGCTCGGGTCCTGATCTCACAGCTGGTGAGTTCGAGCCCAGCGTCGTCGGGCTCTGTGCTGACAGCTCGGGGCCTGCTTCGGATTCTGTGTCTCCTTCTCTCTCTGCCCCTCCCCCGCTTACACTCTGTCTCTCTCTCAAAAATAAATAAAACCCCTACAATTTTTTAGAAAGTAACGATTTAATGGGAGAAAGGAGATCTAGCGGGAGGGGTCCCCCCCCTGGGCTCCAAGTGCAGTCAGGCTAGTTTAGGTATAAATGTTCTCTCTTTCACACTTTTGCAGGAGTGTGAAAAACCTCCCTTTCATCTTGAATCGGGCTGTTTATGTTCCCTTGGAAATATCAGATTGTTAATTATTTGCACAACAGCTTGAAGTAGAACAGGTTCTTTCTTGCACCCAGGCATAAAAATCCCCCTACGCCAAACGGCCACAACAGGGACAGGCAATGATACAAACTTCCTTCCTCCCGCGGTGGGGGGGGGGGGGGGCCTGTCCCTCCTCTGCGCCATCAAGATAGATGGGGATCAGCTCTTTGCACACCACACGGCGTTCTCTGAAACCATGAGCATCTCCAGGGCAAGGACACGCTTGGCCAAGTTGTCTGTGCCTGTTTTCACAGCAGCCTTCAAGACACTACCACCGGCCCACAGCAGTGAGTGCCTGCCGGCTCACCTACGGGTTTGCAAAGGGAAAAGTCAACCGGTTTGTTCTCTGCACAGAGAAGAAAAATTAAGGCGCCGGCTGGCTGCGGGGCCCGAGCGGGCGGGGAGGTGCCTACTTCTAGAAGGCTGGCCCCTGGGGGTCTGTCTGCTGATTCCCTTCAGTTCCTACTTTTGCAGCTCAGAAGCCGGGCTCTAGAGGGGGAGATAAAATCTTTCTGGAGTGAATCATACAGGTGTAGGGTTGGAAGTGGCCGTAGATAAACGGTTCCTGATAAAATATAGAGTGTCCAATTACGGCATGGGACATACTCATATTAAAAATCCTTCATCATTTATCTGCAATTGAAAACTAACTGGGCATCCTGGTTTTTTTTTTTTTTTTTTAAAGATTGTCTTTTCTTTTTTTAAAATGCTTATTTTTGAGAGAGAGAGCGTGAGTGGGGGAGAGGCCAAGAGACACAGAATCCAAAGCAGGCTCCAGGCTCTGAGCTGTCAGCACAGAGCCAGACGCGGGGCTTGAACCCACAAAACTGTGAGATCATGACCTGAGCCGAAGTCGGACGCTTAACCGACTGAGCCACCACATCCAATGTGGGACTTGAACTCACAATGCTGGGATTAAGAGTCCCATGCTCTACCAACTAAGCCAGCCAGGTGCCCCTTAAAAATTTTATTTTGGGGGCACCTGGGTGACTCAGTCAATTGAGCATCTGACTGTTATTTCGGCTCGGGTCACCATCCCAGGGCAGTGGGATTGAGCCCCGTGTTGGGCTCTGTGCTGAGCATGGAACCTGCTTAAAATTCTCTCTCTGTCCCTACCCCTCTCCCCTGCTCGCAATTCTGCCTCTCTCTAAAATTAAAAAAATAAAAAATAGGGGTGCCTGGGTGGCTCATTCAGTTAAGTTCAACTTTGGCTCAGGCTACGATCTCGCGGCTCCTGGGTTCGAGCCCCGCGTCGGGCTCGGTGCTGACAGCTCAGAGCCTGGAGCCTGCTTCGGATTCTGTGTCTCCCTCTCTCTGCCCGTCTCCTCCCCATGCTCTCTCTCTCTCTCTCTCTCTCAAAGGTGAATAAACATTAAAACACCTTTTTAATTAAAAAAATGAAATTAAAACAGTAACAGTAAAAAAGAGTTTAAGTAATCTCTACCCCCAATGTGGGGCTCGAACTCGTGACCCCAAGATCAGGAGGCACACGCTCCACCGACAGAGGCAGCCACGGGCATCCCGAATTCTTATTTGCGAGAGCCGGCAGCTCGACACAGAGGCGGCCGTCGTTCTAACATGGGTCTCCCAGATGAGGACACGGAGACCCAGAGAGGGAAAGTGAGTGAAAGGCAGAGTCCAGCTGGAAGTCTGACCCTGGTCTCTGCAGAGCCACCTCCCGGAAGAGATCAGAATAACCCTCTCGAGGTGGCGCCTCCTGAACAAAGACCTCACCTGAAGCCCAGGGAGGGGGCAAGGGGGAAGCATCATAGCTGAGGAATGCGACACTCTGCCCAAGTGGGTGGGCCCACGGCAGGAGGGAACCAGGTGCCGCTCCCAGCCAGCGGGGGTGGGGGGTTGGGGGGACCTGGGCAAGCTGTCCACACCTGGGTCCGTGTTGCAAACACAGGGGAGCAGATACGAACAGGCTGGGCACGCTGGGCTCCCCGTAGGCACAGGGAACATCTTGGTTTTCTTCCTTCTTTAGAAAAGGCACTTTCTTTTTGTCACAGGCTTAGAATTCCTGCAATTCCAGCCAGAGGGTCTGTGCCGGGAACAGATGCTACGAGCATTAACACGCCTCCCATCCTGGTACACAGAGTGCAAAACATGAACATCTCCTGGCCTTTGCCCGCGGGCCTGCAGGAGGCTGTGAGCTCCTCTCCGAGAGACAGCGCGGGGACAGAGAGCCCGGGGACAGCTGCCAGGGGCCAGCAGCAAGTGAGAGAGGATGGGGGGCAGGGCACACACTGACACTGCCAGCTACTATTCTGTCCCGGCACAGGGTGCTTCCCTGTGATTGACCGTGTAACTTTGAGCAAAATACTTGCCCACTGCCTGCTCGGGCCTCTGTGTGGTCAAGTTCAATGCTTATGGTTTGCGTACCTTTTCAAATGTCATATGCCAATAAAAGTGTTTATTTCAAAATAAGAAGTATGCTGTTAGAAGTCAAGATAATGGTTAATGAACCACGGGTTAATTTTAAAACATGTGATTAAAAGGGCGCCTGGGTGGCTTAGTCAGCTGAGCATCCGATTCCTGATTTCGACCCAGGCATGTCATGATCTCACAGTGCGTGGGTCTGAGCCCCACATCAGACTCTGCCCTGACAGTGCAGAGCCTGCTTGGGATTCTCTCTCCCTTTCTCCCTGCCTTTCTCTCTCAAAATAAATAATCATTAAAATAAAAAACATGCAATTAAAAACATTTTTTTTTAAGTAAGCTCCACACCCATGGTGGGGCTCGAACTCACAACCTTGAGATCAAGAATCATTTGCTCTTCTGACTGAGCCAGCCAGGTGCCCCCCAAAACACGCAACTGTTTGTTTAAAAAAAATTTTTTTTTTTTTTTTTTTTTTAATTTTATATTTAGGTACTCTCTATACCCAACATGGGGCTTGAACTCACAACCCTGAGATCGAGAGTCTCATGCTCTACCACCTGAGCTAGCCAGGCGCCCCATTTTTATGTTTATTTTTGAGAGAGAGAGAGAGGGAGACACAGAATCTGAAGCAGGCTCCAGGCTCTGAGCTGTCAGCACAGAGCCCGACGTGGGGCTCGAACTCACAAACCAGAGATCGTGACCTGAGCCAAAGCCGGACGCTCAACTGACTGAGCCACCCAGGCGCCCCAAGCAATTGTTTCTTTCCAGCAGCCTTGATGACAGGAGCCACAAACTACCAGCCCACAGCAGTGAGTACCTGCCAGCTCACCTCCTGAAGGTTTTCAGTGTAAAGAGAAAAGTAAACGATGCGCACTGCCTGTGGGGGACAAGGAACCAGCCCTGGCTCCCAGGGAAGACTGTGGCTGTGTATATTGTACCGTGATAATATTTTAATGGGTGGTGGTGGGGGGGGGTTTGCACTTGGTGGTCCCAGGGGCCTGGCCTTGCCTCTTTCCCGCCCCATGACCTTCACAAGCCTCTGTGTCCTCATCTGTAAAATGGGGATAACACCAGTATCCGGTCAGAGGATGAGAAGGAACAACACAGGTGATGGGACCAGCTCCCACCACGGGGTCTGGGACGGCGGGGCTCGCTCCATGTTCAATAGCACTGCTCTCTTTCCATGCCGGCTGAGGGCAAGTTCCAGGCTCAAGTCCTCAGAGGGGACCTAAACTGCGGCTCAGCGCCCACTGAGTTGCACCCCACCAGCAAGGGCTTCCAGGGAGAGGAGATTAGGTGGTGAAGCTTTCAGCCTCCTTGGGGCTTGCAGAGGGATTAAGTCTTTCCATAAATACACTGCTTCCCTCCCTCCCTCCCACCCTGCCATCCATCCGGAGGAACCGGTACCCAGGGTGGGGACGAAGAACCCAAGGTGGGTGTGGCCTGGACAAGGTAAGTGGGAGGGCTGGTGCAGGGATCCTTGGGGGCTGGGCAGGAAACACCAGGGCCTGCCAGTCCAGCCGCGCCTCTCTGAGCCTCAGCTTCCTCATCTGTAAAGTGGGGCGTTCGTCCCACAAAGGCTGCACGATCTCAGAAGTGCCCTCACCCCGCTGCCTTCCATCTCCCCTCTGGCTGCTCAGCCGGCACAGGCTGACCCTGCTGTGGGTTCCACCCAGGCCCCAGAGCCCGGCGCCGCGGGACAGTCCGACCGCCCTTGACCCCGCCCCCCACGCGGCCGAGCGAGCGGAGCTGCGGGTCTCCCTTAATGAGAGCCTCCCCGGGTTCCGCTGAGCTCTGCCTGCCCGGAGAAGGCGCGCGTTGCGTTCACACTGGTCGCCCTTTGCGGTTGCAAACCTGCTTTGATGCCCTGGGAGCCGAGGGGGCCCCTAAGTGAGGCGGCTCATAAATAATATAGTTTGAAATACTCGATCGAGGGGAAATGGTTCCTCTCGAGGCCTCCTGCCCCCACCCCCGGCTGGGTTCCTTTCCAGCTCTGAGGAATGGCGGTCTGGCCCATTCCCGAGGAACTCGTGACAGCGCGGGGTGTCGGCTGGAGAGTGGGGGGCCAGAGGCGGCCACGCGCGGACACACCCCCCACCCGCCCCGTGTAAGTTGCAACACGGCCAGAGGGGCCCAACTCTGCCCCAGCCCGCGTGTCCGCAGAAAAGTCTGCGAGAAGTTAGGGGGACGTCCGGGCCCGCGAGGGTTCCCCGCCCCCCTCCCCCCACCGCCCCCGGGGACCCTCTGGCCTCCCCGGGCGCGCCCTTCCCGCCGCGGGAGCCGGCGGGGCGTGGACGCCGCTCGGGGGACTGCGGCTCTCGGGGACCGCGGCGTCCACTGGAAGGGGTGGGCGGGCAGCGCGGGGCACTCACCGCTTCCTGGGGGGCTCACTGCGGAGCCGCGCCCGGGGCGCACGGGGCCCACCCGGGCGCTGGTGGCGGCGGCGGCCGGGCTCCGGGGGCCGCGGCGACGAGCCTGCAAGAGAGAGCAGCGGGGGTCATGGCCCGGGCCGGGTAGCGCACTGGGGTCCCCGCTCCGCCCCGGCCGGCGCTCCTGGCCGCCGCCGCCGCCGCCGCGAGCACGCCTCCCGCCCCCCCTCCCCTCCCCGGCCCCTCGGGGCGGTGCCGCCCGCAGCCCCGCCCCGCCCGCGGGCGCCGGATCGCTCGGCCCGGGCGCGGGGGCGGAGCAGGCCCGCCCACCGCCTCCAGCCGACCGTGCCAGGGGCGCGCCCGGCGCCCGCGCCTCCGGCCTCCCGCTTCAGTTTCCTCTCGCCCTGCCCGGAGGAGGAGGAGGAGGAGGAGGAGGGTGGGGCCCAAGGAAAGTGTGGGCCCCTCCCCGGGGCTGGGTGCCAAGCTCCCTGAAGCCGTGCACCCCTGCCCGGGGGGGAGGGGGGGCGGCGGCGGTGTGTGGAGAGGGGCTCCGGGGTCACCCCGTACCGTGTGGTCATACTCGAGTCGGCCCCGTCGCCCGGCTGCAGGGAGGGGAGGCTCCAACATCCCGCCATCCCCAGTCCCCTACCCCTGCGCGGGGCCCTGGGGACAAGTAAGCAACGTGCCCCCACGTCTTAGGGGAGCTACGGGGCCTCGGATGGCCCTCGTGATCAAAAGGAAGCCTCCCTGGTGTCGGGGTCTGGCCCCTCTGCTCTCTGCCCGCGCTATCACTCTTCACCTCTGGAGGTGACAGCTTCAGATATTTGCTGATACCCAGCTGGGAGTAACTCCCCAGTTCCCCTCCCGGTGGGTACAGAGATCTTTTATCCAAATGGGTTTCTTAGGAGGCTCCCTGGTGTGGAGGTCTCGGCTGGCACCCACCCAGCTAGCCAGGAGGAACAAAAGCGTCCCCTCCCATGGGTTCTTTCTGTCCCTGCAGAAGTCCCTCATGCCAGCTCCTTCTAACACGCCCAAGGTCTCCACACCCTGTGCTGTGTGTACTTCTGGAGGCTTGGAAGGGGAAACTGAGTCACAGAGCAGGACAGTGACACTCCCTTGGCGAAAGCAGGAAAGAATTGAGTTGCAGGAAATAGAGTCAGCATCCTAGCTGTGTTCGCCCTTTGAGTCATTCCTAAAAATGCTGCAATCTTTTTGTATCAAAGTCAGGAGTGACAGGTAGAAATGTATCCTGTTCCCCTCCCGAAAGGACAGAAGGGGGCAGGGTCAGGGACAGGATGCTCCTTCCATGGGTCCCCACTGGGAGGGAAGGTGGGCTGCCCAGGGTCTGTGTCCTGGCTGTGAGCTGTGGGGCAGGGCTGCTCGGAATTGTCTCCTTCAATGGTGGCAACACAGGTGTGGGGGAGGCCCTGGGGACGGTGGGCACAGCCACCAGGGCCTTGTTCCTGCCAGGTGGAGACCAGCGAGGCCTTTCCAGCAGGCAGAGAAGTCCTCAGCCGGCTGAACGGATGCTCGTTGTGAGATCAGCATTTCCGGGCCTCGGTTTCCACAAGGGACAAATGGGGATCTATTCGTGTCCACAAAACCTTTTGGAGCACTTACTCTGCGTCAGGCACCGGGGAACCCCAGTGTGTAGGATCACTGTCAGTGACGGCGTCACCTATGCACGAAACCCCCACGTCATCACCTGCTCAGGACAGGCCCTGCGAGGGGGAGACACTGATGCTCTCTCCATTTCCCCAGGGGGCTGCGGCACAGGCTAGCTAGTGGGCCGCGGGAGAGACTTTGTCCCCATTCAGGGCGGGAGGTTGGGGGTTGCTACTGAGAGGCGGCCAGGAGGATGCGTTTTGTCAACAGCAAGGGTTGAGGTGAGGAATGCAAACAATCCAGTTTAACTTGCTCCTCCCCCGCCCGGCTCCCCCTCCCTCCCCCTGCGCCGCACCCCCCCCCCCCTCCCTGGGGAACAGGAGGGGTTGTGCTTCAGTGTGTCCGAACCGATCAGGGTCTGCACTTGACATTGACATCCTTCTGGGGCTGGGTCATTCTCTGTCGTGGGGGCCGTCCTGGGCACTGCGGGATACTGAACGGCATCCCTGGCCGTCACCCCCTGGATCCCACTAGCATCACCTCCCCCTTTGCAACTTGTGACAGCTACACACCTGTCCACTGGGGGGCGCAATCACCTGCTCATCCCCTGAGTGGATTCCAGCGGTTCCCGGGGGCGGGGAGGTGAACAAGCAGATAAATGAAAATGCATAAGGCAAACACCCAGGCCCAGGCTCACCCCAGGGAAGGCAGAGCCCAGGTATGGGTGTTTTCTAAAAACTCCCAGGTGACACGCAGTGGCTGCTCCCATGGAGAACCTCGAGTCTAACGGCAGGGTCCACTTGGCAGACTGGGGACTTAGGGACACATCAACCAAGTGCCGTGTGTGACACGTGTGCAGATCCTGATATGCACAGACCTGCCACGGAAAGGTATTTGTGAGGTAACAGTGGAAAAAGGAACAGGGTCTGGGTATTAGACAATATTAAGAAATGATGAATTTGAGAAACAGCCGGACGTAGGGGAAGGGAAGGAAAACTACGATAAAAACGGAGAAGAAGGCAAATTATAAGAGACTCCTAAATACGGAGAGCAAACTGAGGGTTGACAAGGGAGGTGGGTGGGGGATGGGCACTGAGGAGGCCACTTGCTGGGAGGAGCTCTGGGTGTTGTAGGTAAGAGATGAGTCACTGGATTCTACTCCCGAAGCCAAGACTCCACTGTACGTCAATGAACTTGAATTTAAACTAAAAGAAAGAAATTATTACTGATTTTAATAGATACGGCAGTGGTATCATTGTGCCTTTAAAAGCTCCTGTTAGCGATGCGTATGGAAGTGTATTTATGGGTCAATTTGGTATGAGAAGCAGTTTGCTTTAAAAGTGTCCAGGAAAATAAAAAGGGGGAGGAGAGAGACAAAGCAAATGATGGGAAACGTGGATAATTGTCGAAGTTACGTGGATGTGTCTCCACTCGAGTGTGTGTTTGCAACTTTCCAAAGAGAAGCACCTGTCGGGCTTAGTCGGTGGAGCTTATGACTCTTGATCTCGGGGTCGTGAGCTAGAGCTCCACATTGGGTGTAGAAATCACTTAAATAAATCTTTAAGAAAAGAAAAAAGAAAATTTCCAAAAATAAAAAGATTTTGGTTTAAAAGAAAAAAGAGAGAGAAGAAAGAGAGAGGGCCTATGTGGACACTGTTCTCCTGGCAGCCGGGTGAGGTACCCACCCCCTGGCGCTTGGGCTTGGTGTGGAGGTGGGGTGGGTTCTGGGAGTGGAGGCTCACCTTGCACCCCCACCTGGAAGCAGCCGTTACTGAAGAGAGGAGTGGGCAGCCTTGAACCTGCAGGCCGGGGGCCCCACACCAGGCCTGTGACCAGAATCACCTGGAGCTTCGGGAAAAGGCAGGTGGTGCAGGCCAGGGGAGGCTTCCTTAGGTGTGGGCCCGGCCGGGCGGCTGTGAAGTCAGGCCCCTGACACCTGTCCCCAAAGCCCTTCCTTTTCAGCCCCAAACCCCTTGGTCTGCGGAGGAAGCAGGACGGTGGGAGCAATTCCTCCCGGCCCGGCCCCTCCCCTGGGGATGAACCCAGCAACAGCTTCCTGTGCGGGATTCAGCAAGAGTCCCCAGCCCTGACCGGGTGCCTGCACGTGCCAGAGGCTCTGGGCTCTAGTGGGTGAACAAGACCGTCGAGAGCCCTAGCCCCGTGGACATTAGGGGCTGCGCACTGAGAAGGAAACTAAAATGGTTAGGAGGCTGTGAAGGGTGGTGGCGGGGAGCTAACACTTTGCAGAAGGTGGCCTTTCGGGAAGCCTCTGGAGGGCATCAGGAGGAAACGCTAGCTTCGGGGATTCTGGCTTCGGGGCAGGTCCCAAGGAGGGTGGAAAAGGGAGCACAGTTGTAGGACAACTTCCTCCTCCTGAACCGTCTCCTCCCCCACTGCCCTAGCCCCGCCGGCCCCTCCTGACTTCCAGAGCTCTGAGCAAGGGTCCCTTTGCCAGTGTGGAACCACAGCCTGTCGTGGGTTCACCGGCCATGTCGCTGAAGGTCTGTCTGTCACCAGCAGGTAAGCCCCCAGGAGGCAGGGACCAGGTCTGCTTTGCATGGTTGGCAGAGTGCAGGCACTCCATGCTTCAGGGAGAATGGAGTGTGAATGAGTGAACGAAGAATTACAAGTCCTCAGAAGGGTTCTGGGGGACTGGGGGACCAGACGCATCCCAGACGCGAGGGCCCATTCCCAAAGGGAGCCATCTGCTAAAATGCCAACCAGCGCAGTTGGCCGGGGGAGCTTTGGGGAGAGCCCCTCTCCGAGGGTGCTGTGCCCAGATACAGTGAGGAGCTGGTCCTGTCTCTGTGACCTGGTCACTTGGGGCCCTTCTCAGTTGTCACAGAGGGGCTGCATGGAGGAGGGTCCCCATCTGGGCTGCATCAGGAGATGGGGCCAGAGGCCACGGAGAGGAGGGGAGGTGTGGTTGTTTCGGACACTTTCTGGGCCTAGACGGACATCAGGCAGGCCCGAGTCTCAGCAGGGACCAAGGGTGGGCTGCGATCTGGGATGATCGCAGGACAGCCTGTGATATGGCACAGGGTTGGGGTTGGGGGGCGGTGGTCCTGCAGTCTGGCCTCCTAGCAGACCCCACATGGGTCTGAGAAGCTTGGGTCTTCCTGGTCACTGTGATGCAACCACCCTGTACCCTGGGAGCACCACCGAGTCACGGGTGGCTTGGAGGGATCTGGGTCATCTGACAATGGCAAGCCCCCATCAGGTGACAGCAGCCCCAGCCTGTGTCATGAGCTGCCCAAGAACCACCTGGCCGAGCCCACGCATCCCACAGAACTGGGAGGAAATAGAACACAGTCGTTGTTTCAAGCCACTTAGTTTTGGGACATTTGTTACACGGCAACAGATTGCTGAGACAAGCTTCTACGAAGTGCCAAGCATAGATGTGATCTGAGTTAATGCTTTGTTTAAGCTTGGCCTTAGTTTGTTGCAGTTAGATTTATGAATTATTCCACATGTCCAAAAAAGCACAGAGCATGAGAAAATGTACACCTACAACTTGCTATATTTGCTTTCTGTTTCTGTTGTTGCTGTGACAGATACCCGAAGCTCTGTGTGTCCCCCTCCCCAATCTCATCCCCTTCCCTGCCTGTCCTCCTGGCTGTGAGGCTGACCGTCCTGCTGTGCCCTGCTGGGTACCTGTGCACTCACAGACGGTCTGCAGTTGTCTGGGTTTGCCTCTGGAGGCGCCTTGCCAGGCGGCGGGCCTCGACATCCCATTTTACAGATGCGGAAATGGGGCTCGGAGAGGTGGACCAAGGATGCCGGGCTGGAGAGGGGCAGGGCTGGCCTCTCTCGCCAGGACCCTCCAGCACGGGGTGAGTGGCAGCTGGCTCTTTCTTTCCGAGGGAGCTTTGGTGTGCGTGCATGTGCTCGCACCGTGCTGCGGGACGTTGGGAACGTGGGCCATGGGACTGGAGATTGGGGATGGGGCGCCTGGAGTTTATTCCGCAGATGGGAGGGTGGATGGGAGCGGCCCTGGCAAGGCCACGGCCGGGGCCGGGTCCATGGGACTGGTTGTGCCATCCTCTCCCTTTTTAAATCGCAACTTTTCCTTTGTATTCATTTCATATATTAAGCGAAATGCAGATAAGTGCGTTCTCCTTCACACAGAACACAATAAGTGTTCTAGATATAAATAAACACTGGCTGGAGACACTCTTGCCAATGTGAGTCTTACAACGATAATTCAGTTTTCTTCAAATGTCTCCACATATATGTTTGAAAATTCCCTAAGTAAAAGTTAAAAAAGAAACACAGGCCCTGGGGAGACAGGCCCCAGGAGACGGGGACTAACTAGGTGGCTGCACGGGGGGACGGTCTGTGCTGGGCTGTCTGCCCCACAGGGTCCCTCCCCGAGAGCCCTTGCTGCTCTGAGGTCGTCAGCAGGGCCACAGGGGCTCAACCCCACCCTGGGGGAGGCTGAGACGCCCCCTCTTCACGCCCCAGGCTGGGTCTGGCTCCCTCCTCAACGCTCCTCAAATGCCAGGGCCCTTGTGCCCCTGGGGGATGCTGTGAGGGCTTGGCTGGGGGCCGGCAGCAGTGAACGAGTCTCATCCCTGCGTCCTGGTGGGCACGCGAACCTGGGGAGTCGGGAAAGAGCCTCACTTTGCCTTCAGGGAGCAGCCGTAACTTTGGGAGAACCAGACAGATTGGAGCTCACGCCCGTGTTGAGCTGGCCTGGGTGCCGGGCCCCACGTTAAGTTGCGCGGCCTTCCGAGGCAGACGCCTTGTACAGAGGGAAGGCTGAGGCCGGTAGCGGTGCCTCACTTGCCCCAGGGCTTGGGCTGGGGGTGGCAGGGACTGGGTTTCTACCCGGCAGTCAGGCGTCCCTCGCCGCCCTCCATGCGTGCTGCGGCCGGAAGTCGGCGTGTGAGCGCATCTGTCCCTGCCCGGGGACCATCCGGGCTGCCCGTCGGGGGAGAGGGCAGAAAGTGGCCACAGGCAAAGCAGCATCTGCCCACAGATGCAGAGTCACGAGATTCGATTTATACATCACCAAAGTAAAAACCTTCAAGAGACACCATTACAGAAATTAACGGACAAGCCACAGACTAGGAGAACTCATTTGCGAATCATGTATCTGAGAAAGGACTGAATACAGAAAGAAGCCGTAAGACTCAATAATAAGGAGGCAAGTAACTCAATTAAAAACTTAAGTCTAAGGGGCGCCCGGGTGGCTCAGTTGGTTGAGCCTCTGACTCTTGATTTCAGCTCAGGTCATGATCCCAGGGTCGTGGGATCGAGCCCTGACCTGGGCTCCGCACTGAGTGTGGATCCTGTTTGGGATTCTCTCTCTCTCCTTCTCCCTCCCTCTCTCTCCCTCTGCCCCTCCCCTCCTCATGTTCTCTCTCTAAAAAAAAAAAAAAAAAGAAAGACACTTAAATTTAAGTTACAAAATTACATTCAAAACAGATCTGAATAGGGGCGCCTGGGTGGCTCAGTCGGTTAGGAGTCCGACTTCAGCTCAGGTCCCGATCTCGCGGTCCGTGAGTTCGAGCCCCGCGTCGGGCTCTGGGCTGATGGCTCAGAGCCTGGAGCCTGTTTCCGATTCTGTGTCTCCCTCTCCCTCTGCCCCTCCCCTGTTCATGCTCTGTCTCTCTCTGTCCCAAAAATCAATAAACGTTAAAAAAAAAATTAAAAAAAAAAAACAGATCTGAATAGACAGAGCACCAGAGATGTACACGGGGGGGCAGGGAGCACGAGAGAAACGGAACGCTCAGGGTCGCTGGTCGTCAGGGAAATGCAAATGAATGCCACAGCGAGGTGCCACCTCACATTCATCAGGGTGGCCGTCAGAGTAATAAAGGGACCCAGCACATGTTGGGGAGGCTGTGGGGAGGCTCTGCCATCGCTGCTGGGAATGTAAACTGATGCGGCCACTCTGGAAAGCAGCCGAGAAGAGTCTTCAAAGGCTAAACATACCATGATTCCACCCGGGCGGGAGGGGGGAGCGGGGGGCGCAATGACATTCTGGGTCCTCACAAAGACTGGTGCACGCATGCTCACGGTGGCTGGATCCACAACCCACAGGTGCAAACAGCCCGGTGACCGTCCACACGCGGGGCGTTACTGACCCGCGAGCTTGAGACCTGGAAACGCTCACTTCAGTCGGATTGAAAACTCGCGAGTGTTCGAGTACGCCAGACGGTGAGCGCTCAAAGCTGATGTTAACTCTGGGAAGTTACTTTTGGCCAAATATTTCAAAAGAAAACTTTTTATTGTTGATTTTTGAGAGACAGAGAGAGACAGAGTGTGAGCAGGGGAGGGGCAGAGAGAGAGGGAGACACAGAATCCGAAGCCGGCTCCAGGCTCCGAGCTGTCAGCACAGAGCCCGACGCGGGGCTCAAACTCACGAACTGTGAGATCATGACCTGAGCCGAAGTCGGGTGTTCAACCGACTGAGCCACCCAGGCGCTCCTAATAGCCAAATATTTCAAATGCAAAATCACAGAAATTATTTTTTAAAAAGCTCCAGAGCCAATGGTGTTTAATGGTAGGTGTGGGTGAGACTTTTCACCAGTGTCCAGGACTCTGGGGTGAGGCCTGGCAAGGCAGGAGATTTGGAAGCACCAACCTGGGCTGGGGTTGGGGTCATGAGTGTGGAGAAACAGGGGGAGTCCCTGGTGGGGGCAGGGATGAGATTTGTGGGCAGTGGACGGGTGGGGGGACAGGAAGGGGCGTCCCTGAGGGGTCAAGGACTGGACATATGGGCAGTGGATGGGGGACAGGAGGAATCAAGGACGGGTCCCCATCCTGTGTCTCCTTCAGCCCGTGGGTGAATTTGCTTTGTTGAATTCATTTCTATTTTGGCAAGTTCAAGCAACCAGCAGATCTTAGAACCATCTTGAAGACAAAAACATTGGTACTTGGTGATCTGTAGTGAGTTGGTTGCTTTTGATCGGCACTCTTGTTCATGTACTAGTATGTTCTAAAACGACAGCAATGCCACTTATGTGAAGTCATGTCTGGGGACCTCACCTGTCCACACCCCGAAGCCCTGTGCCAAAGACCACCCAGCGGTCAGAGGTAAGACCCAATCCAAACCTTTTGCCTTTATTTTACATATTATTGAACAAGTCTGGTTTCTCCAGCTCAGCTTAGAGGGAGTCAGTTCAGAGGGGGTCTGGATGGGCCAGGGGAAAATGAGGGCAGGGAAGGACATGGACCGCAGATGCCCTAGGCAGCAGGGGCGGATGAAGGCTCTGGACCAGAGAAGAACGAGGAACTAGGAAAGCAGACCCAAGGCCCAGAAAGTGTGGCCCCTGGGGACGGTGGAGACACAGTCTTCCATGCTCGACAGGGCCTCAGGGTGTCGCCATTCAACTGTCCAGCCTCGTACCTACCGGTCACCATGTGTCACGGAGAAAAGGATGAAGGTCATTGGCAAACATTTCCCACCTAAAACCATTAGACTACGTGTGAGCACCGTGTCGGACGGGTGACGTTCAGTTGCCTGAAGCCCTGAGTAACAGATTTCTTCCCAGAGTGCAGATGGGTGAGCTTTCTGCACATTTTGGAACGAGAGGGGAGCCGCCGACACTTCAGACCGGGCTCCCCACTGCTCCGGGGTTACTCTGCAGGGCACCCCAAGCTGGAAGCCTTGGGGCTCTTTGTTCAAGCTCCGCCTGGCTTAGCCGCTCCACAGGCGGCTTCAAAGTTAACCTTTCTCAGGGCATCACGGCGGCCCCGTGGAGTGCAGGGCCGGGGCACCGTGCCCAGGGGCCGAGCCAAGCTTTGGTGTCCTTCTTCCTCGAGGCCTTGGGCAGGCACAGCGGCTGACTCACCACCCTCCACAGTGTAGTCCTGGCCTCCCGTGGGCTTAGGGACAGCGCCGGCAGGGTAGGGCTGGGAGGGAAACGAGGGTGCTCGCCCAAGGGGGCCCGAGCCATCCTGCAGGACATCGTTTCTGTGGTCGGCGTGGGGCTTTCCGGGAGGCCCTGCTGCGGTGGGGGGGGAGGGCCGGGAGTCTGGCCCGGCAGAGCCCGGGCTTCTCTCCCAGGCAGCTGGTCTCCAGGGGCCCACCCCTCAGTCCCCGGAGGCAGGGGGCCAAGGGGCGCATAGCTCTCAGCCTTGGCACAGGCGCCAGGGGTGGGGCCGGGGGGCCCCAGCTACGCCAAGGATGTCTTCCTCTCAAGTGTCTGATTTCACTCACTCATTCATCAAACGCTCCCCGGGCGCCTGCCACCAGGCACCTGCCGGGCAGACTGTAGGGCTGCATCATCCCACAGAAATCTAACTCCTGCCCCCGGTGCCGCTTACAGATTTCCTAGCAGCCTTGTTAAAAGGAGTGAAAAAAAGACAGGCAAAGTGCATTCTAGGGGTCTTTTTCGTTTGACCCAATGTCTCCAAACACGATCGTTTCAACGTGTAACCGGCATAAGGATTATTCATGAGACAGCTTGTATTCTTTCCTTTTTTGTACCGCGTCTTCCAAAGCGGGCACGTATTTTACACTCGGGCACTCAGAGCACATCTCGGTTCAGAACAGCGCATTTCAGGTCCCGGCCGCGTCACTCGGTAGTGGCACGCCCGCATTTGGCGACCGAGGAGGCCCCAGCGCACACCCACCCGACGGGCGCCAAGCGCCGGCTCTGGCCGCGGCGCCGAGAACTCTTCCCAGCTCGTGCGGTGGAAGGAAGCGGGCAGCATCTGGGAAGCTCATCCCCCGCCGCCCAGCCGCTCCACCGAGGGGTCTGTGTCCTGGGACACGCGCACGAGCAGGCAGGCGCGGGGCTGTTCGCCCAGCACCGTGGGTCAAACCGCCAAGTAGGAACTGCCATCCGTCAGAAGGATGAACGGACGCCCTGGGGCGTGGATAGGCGGTGGCCTCATTCGGCGGAAGATCGCACGGCGGCCAAGGGGACGCGACCCAGACCTGTGGGTGTCCGCACGGGAAATACTCAAAGGCACAGCGAGTAGGGAAAAACGCACGGACGGCGTGATGTCGATTGGGACACTTTGGAAAAAAGACCAAGTGGAAGTCGCACACCCCCGCAACGCGACCCGACTCGCGGGGAGGCACGCCCCGGCCTCCGGGGAGCGCTGGACTCCGGGAAGGGGGAGAAAGAGGCGGGAAGGGGGAGGAAGCCAGAGGCGGTCTCAGCTCAACATTTTAGCTCCGAGCAAAGTCAGCAACTGCAGCGAGGGGCTCCTGAGTGTCGTACGAGAGCGCGCGTGAAGGTGTTCTCTGTACTCATCTGTACTTGAGATGCTCCGTAGTAAAAAAATTAAGGCCCCTCTGAATGAAAAACTAAAGAATGGCCTCGCGAAGGTCACCTGCCCACCCCGCCGTTCGGTGTCCCCCCCTCAAAGATGGGGTGAGAGTACCTACATCACCCAGCTGACGTGGAGCCAAAGCGTGGCCATTTTTTCACGACCAGCGTCTGGTGAGACTCGCAGCCGTGAATATTTGGGGACTGCTTGGTGTGTGCCCGGCACTAACGAACCGACCCGATGGCGACGAGGACATTTTACAGATGAGGACACGGAGGGCGGAGAGGTTGCCCAGCGTTGCCGGGGTTTGAGCTCAGCCAGCCAGATTCAGAACTGGCCTTTTGACTCCCTTGCACCTACTCAGTGCTGATTCGCTCTCCTTTCCCAGACGCGGAAACCACTTTTCGAGCCTGCAGGTGGCAAGTCGAGCCCGGTGCTTGGGGCCCCGGCTAATCCCGGGAGAGGCAGGTGGGTCTTGCTCTGGCTGCAGATGGCCCTCCCCTGCACGGACAAGCCCGCCTGGGGACCAAAGAGCCACCTGCCGACTTTAGCCCCTGCCCCCGCCCCCCCACCCCCATGCCGCCAGCACACCAAGTTCAAAGGAGTGCACCAAGTTAAGACTGAGGCCATCAGCAGCCCCACCTTTGTCTCCAGCTATAAAAATATTCACCAGGATGGGGGTCTACACGGAAGGGGGTTCTGAGTCCTAGATCCACCTTCAAGGTTCCCCCCCCCCCCCGCCCCGCCTCGCCCCGGGGGCCTTGGAGAGCGGCTCGCTTGGCTGGAAGGCCTGGCTGCCTCATCTGGGGAGCAAAGGAAGTGCCTGCTCCCTGCAGCATAAAGGCAAAACCCGAAGGCTCGGAGGGTCGCTGCTGGGCGGCCACACAACTGGGCAGACAGGTGAACGTCGTCTTCCTCCCGGGGCGCTGCTCGCCGACAGCGAGAAGAAAGTGAACTGTCTTTTCAACATTCCATTTAATTCCAGTATCTCATTTAAACTGGACCGAGTCCCACTGAAGTGTGGTTGCCACTTCTTTCTCTGGTACAACCGTCTATCATCTTTAGGTTAACCACCCCCTGCCCCCCAAACCAGGGTGTATCTGGCTTCTGATATAAGACAATAAAAACCCAGGTTTAAAAATTCACAAGCAGAGGTCCAGATAAGTGTCTGGCGTCCCGTGGGCACCCAGGAGGTGGTGTTATGTACTGAGAGAAGTTGCATGGTGAGGGCAAGTAGAGAGGGGTCTTCCTAAAACTTAGGTCTGGAGATGGGGCAGGGGGACGGGGCCAGTCTTCCCTCCAAGCCCCTCGCAGATGCCCCCGCGAGGCTCCCAGTGGCAGCCCCCTTACCTCTAGGAGAAGAGATCAGCGGCCGTCTCGCGTCTCAGGCTGGGGACGGTAGCTTGTGTTTCTGGGATGGCCATCTGGGCCGTGGCTGCTGTCCCCTGCTGGCCTGGCCCTCGCCCGACTCTGCCCATTTGGACTAAATGCCTGGCCTTTGCAGAGAATGGAAATTATCTCTAAGCTCAGGCCTTCCAATGGCCCCCGTGACTTTCGGAAGCTTACTCCGTGCGATTAATCCCTGGCTCATATCCCCAGTTCCCGGCCTTGAGGACAGAGGAATGGACAGACTGGAGATAGAATCCACGTGGCGAAGGGAGTCAAAACCACGACGGTGGCGGGGGGGGGGGGGGGGGGGGGGGAAGAGGTGGAGGAGGTCACTATTTCTGAAAAGCTCTCCTGGGAAGGAGGCCCTGGGGGCTGCCACCAGGGTCAGAAGGGGATTGCGGGACACAGCTTATGTGTAACAGAAGGGGAAATTTCTGGCAATCGGAACGGGGCGATGAATTGCCTCGAGACCCAGTGAGTCCCCAAGTCCGGGTGTGCCTGGCACTCTGTCACCACACTGGAGCGGGTCTGCCCTCGTGAGGGGAAGCAGAAGAGGCGGGCTGCTCCAAGGACGCCCGCGTGAGGTGCTGACAGGCAGTGCCGGGGCGAGAGGGCAAGGCTGATCCTGACCTGGGGGCTTCGACCTGTCACAGGCCGGGGCAGAGAGCAGATGAGCACAAGGACACGCTGTGGGCGGAGCCACAGGACTTCACACGTGGCCAAGGGCTGTGTCTGGTAATAAGACAGGGCTGTCCGAGAGCAGGGATTTCCAGTAAGCTGGTAAGAAGCGAGTCAGCCGTGGCCAAGGACAAGCCAAGGACGCTTGCTCAGGCCTGCGAGGCCCACCTGCGTCCAGTCACCATGCCACTTCTGGGAAGGCAGCAAGCAGATGGGCCTCTTTTCCCAGCAGGCTCCCCAGGCCACCACTTAGCTTCGGAGACTCCAGCGTAGGAATGAGGGCATCGCTACGAGGCTCTGAGCCTGCGGGAGTGAAGAGCGTTCCTGGAATGAAAGCCTCTGTGGACCCCAGGAGGCCGAGGCCGCGGAGAGGCCCGGGGGGTAGTGGCGTGCTGGGCCGTCCAGGGCCCAGACCCCACCGCCACGCCGACAAGCAGCTGGAACCAGAGGCAGATGGGGCTGGAGAGGGGCGGACGTGGGTCTCCTGCTCCCCGTGGGAAGCCTCGGTGTCTGAGGACCCGTGACTCAGGCCCTGAGGCTGTGCCCTGGTCACTGCTGTGGGACACCTTTGTGACTCTCCCTTCCTAGAGTTTCTTTAGGGGCCCCGCAATTCCAGTGCTTCAGCAAATGCTGTGCCGGGGTGTGCAGTCCGCGGGTGTAGACGTTGCTGATGGCTGAGCTCGGCCTCTGCTCATCTCACCCGCCCCTCTCCCTTGGCCACTTCAGGCGGCATTCGTCATGACAGAACCGATCTAGGGGACAGGAGCTGAGGCACAGTTGAACCCAAGGTCCCCGGGGTAAGCGAGGGAGCCCCAAGGCACCTCTGAAGTGGGAGGGAAACGGCCACGGGGCCATTTTCCAGGCCGGTCCAGCCTCTGCAGTCCTGTTGACTCAGTGAGTGTCAGCACCAGCCTGGCTCAGCCGCTCTCCCGCCCCTGCTCCAGCAGACGGGACGCAGGTGAAGCGGCTGCCACACAGAGCAGGAAAGGCCTGGAGGACCGTCCTACCTGCCTTCGGTCCCCGCAGCCCTCGCATCCTCAGCTGGGATCTCAGTCCCTGTCCCGGGGCCCGGCCAGCAGCAGCAGCAGAGGCCTGGCCAACCCCGCCTCCACTCGTACCTGGTGACCGTGTACTTCCTGCCACAGGCGCACCGCAGGAAGGAGGCCCTGCGTTTGGGGCTTTCGTATCCTGTATCCTGTCAGAGCCTGGGTGGCTGGGTGGCCAGGCCTGTCAAGGGCAGGGTGGGGCAGGTCCCCAGCAAAGGCCCTGTGGCCACAGACTGGGGAGGTTTTTGCCTGCCCTGGGGCTGGAAGTTCCTGCTTCAGGAAAGCTAAGCGCGTCACCAGGAAAACAGTTCCCTGGCCCTGGGAGGGGCGGGGGGCTGGCGGATCCGTCCCTCTGAGGGTGGAGGTGAGCCGTGATGTGCCTGTCAGCCTGTGGCGCTCCTTCCCCCGTGACTCAGCAAACCAGAGTGGCGGCCCAAGCGTCTGGGGTGCCGGGGAGGTCTGGCCCCAGCTGATGGCTCCGGTGGAGCGGGGACGATACATGACAAGATTTATTCAGCTCCAGGCTTAGCCAGTGACCCTCGATCTCCCACCCAAATTAACCCACGCACAGTGAGACAGAGAGCCCGGCTCTGCGGGGGGAGCTCGTCAGGGGTCATTTCCAGGCCTCCTCCCTGCGGCGTGTTTCTGGGGGCCTGGAGTGGGTCTGGGTTCCCGGGGGGGGGGGGGTTGTTCAGCGAGCGGGAGCAGCCGCTGGCATCTCCAGGGGGTGGGAGGTGAGGTGGTCAGGGAGGCCCCAGGGAGCCTCTTGGTCGTCAGCACAGACGGAACTTGCACAGAATAACGTTTCCCTATTCTGAGTCTCTGGAACGTTCCTCCCCTGCCCCCCCCCCCCCCCCCCCCCCGCCCATGGAGCCTGTGCAACTTCCTCTCTGAGGCCTCAGGGATGCGAATGGAAACTGTGCGATACTAGGCAGTCAGCTGAACCCTGGCCCCCAGGCCCAAGCCCCATGCCTGCGGGTTCCCGCACCCACTGCCGGCCTCCTCCAACACCTGTGCCTGCTCCTCTGCGCCCACCCCATCGCCCCCACCCACACTGCTGGGGCGGGTCCCTCCCTGCCTCCCTGACTGCTCAGGTGGGCGTGGCTTCCAGCTTCCCCGGAGTGATGGCCCTTTGCCTATGAACTCAGCCCCTTTCCCTTTCTGGCCGCAGAAGGGGGCCTGCAGCCCCGCCTGCGTGCGGCCCGTGTGCACGGTGGGCTGCTTGGGAGGAACATCCGGGAAGGGGGCCAAGGGACCCCTTGCTGAAAATGGGGAAATGCGCAGGTAGGTCCTATCTTCCTTTGGGTCCTGGGCTTCTCCCCATCTGCCGTGCTGTACCGGTCCCACAACCAAAACACCCTCCTCCCCTCTTTTCTGCTTCCAGCCTCCCCACTGTCCTGGGATCAGCCCTGCCTCGGTTTCCCTCTGCCTAGCTGTGAGCGGTGGCACAGAGCGTGGCTGCGTTGGCAGGTGCACCAGCCCACCTGGATAGCCGCACTTGAGTCCATAATTATGACGAAGAACACCACCATCCCTCCCGGATAATCCTGTAAAGCCTGGATGAACAGTGCCTTCCTCCCGGGGCTCCAGCTGGCACAGAGCCGGCTCATAAAGGCGCCCCAGGTCCCCAGGACTGTCGAGGAGCCCTTCTGAAAACTACCTCTTAGCACAGATGTAATTTAGCAGAGAGCTTGACCACGGGGCAGCCATTTTATCAGCAGGATGTGCAAATGACTTTGGGCTCCTCAGAAGGCAGGTGCTGAGTAAATTCCAGGCATTATGGGTGATTAAGAGAACAATTCCACTCTGGAAAGACTAGGTCTGAACTTCGGGACAGGACAAGGAGGGAGGCCGGGATGGCGGAGGCAGGCGGCCACAGGAGGGGTCTTCCTTTAAGTCCTGCAGAGGTACATGTCCTACGTAGGCTGGGAGAAACCCAGCCGAGGTCCTCACATCCGTAACTGCTGCTCCCTGTTTGCCTGGGCCAGGCATTAACGCGGAATCTCAAGCTTCCGCTACTCCAGGACCGAAGGAGCCGGATGCTGTGTCTCGGGAGGGGGTGGTTCTGACCCCGAGTCACGGTTGTGTGAAGCAGTCCGGGGATCACTGGGGCATTTGAGCTGTGCACACGTGGACGGTTCTGCTTCCTGACATTTTCTTCCCGTTAACAAACGGACTCCCGTGTTTTTAATTTGCTTCCCCTTGATGACATTCGTGGAGCACATTTTCATACGCTCGCTGGCTGTGTGGATATCTTCTTTTCGGAAGCGCCCGATCAGCCGGGCTGTCTATTTTTAAAGACTGATCTGTAGTTTTTTAATATATTTGGGTAGACACATTGGAGTTTTCGGTTGAGTGACTCTATCATAAATCTTTTCTTCTGCCCTGTGGCCTCCCTTTTCACAACCCTGATTGTGTCTTTTAAATGAACAAAAGTTCTTGATTTCAACAGAGTATAACGGATTGTTTCTTTATAGGTCCTGTTGAAAAATCTTTGCTGAGCCCGTGTCATGAATACATTCTTCTGTTACCTTCTGGAAGCTGTATCGTTTTAGACATAGACCAATAATCCACGAGATGCCACCACAAATCACGAAAATGTCTGAAATTAAAGACCGCCAACACCAAGGGTTGAATTCAGGAGACGAGTGTAAGTGAGCAACGTAACAGTTCGGAAATAAACTGTTTACATAGTCCAGCAAATATGAATTATGCTCTTATAAAGGGGTTTCATGGCACACCTCTTTCAATAAATTTAAATCTAAGACTTGAGAATTCAAAGATCCAGAGTTCTGACATTTAGGGAGAGGTAGTTAGAAGGATATCAGCAAATGGTGAGAGTTCAGATGACTTTTTGTTTGTACCTTGTTTTGTCTGAGCTGATCTGCAGTAGGTCCCTGTGGGTATGTCTTAATACATGGGGGCCAGGGCGGGGCTCTGGGGAGCCACATGAGTCTCACTATAAAGGCACCTCCTGGAAAGGAGCAGCACAGGACAGACTGGAGCCCAAACTTTGAAAATTAAAGACACAGGGCACCTGGGTGGCTCAGTCGGTTAAGCGTCCGGCTTTGGCTCAGGTCATGATCTCAAGGTTTGTGGGTTCGAGCCCCGCGTCAGGCTCTGTGCTGACAGCTCGGAGCCTGGAACCTGCTTCCGATTCTGTCTCCCTCTCTGCCTTTCCCCCGCTCACGCTGTCTCTCAAAAATAAATAGACATTACAAAACAATTTAAAGACGTGTAAGACACCTCAGAAGGCAGAGGGAGTGTTAAGACATTGACCTTGCTCTATCACCCTGGGTCTAGGGCTATGAGATTGTTCAAAAGCTATCAGTCTGTTTCTGATTGTTCAAATGTTAAGCATACGTTTTGTGCATTGTGTGTGCAATATGTTTTAAAAAAGAAAAAAATCAAAGAAGCTCCCGCTGAGACAGAGTTCACTCAGGAGCCCTGAATTCTGCCAGTGTGAGCCCGGTCGAGCTGTGAGTTCTCAGCTGCTGACCTGCCCAACTAGGTTCCACAGTGCCAGCCTTACGGTCCAGCTCCTCAGGTCCTGGCTGTCTGGGTACCACTGGGTGAATCTCTGGATTTCTGTGGATCTGAATCTACCTGCCACGAATGCCAACTTTTGGGCCCAGAATCTCAATGAATTGGGATGCTTGGGGTCTGGGCCCAGGAATCTGCACAAATTTCCTAATATTTTCCTTGTATTTATACCTTCTATATCTTAAATTATGCCGTAAGGTCCTCCAAGTTCTTTGCATCTCAATATCCAAGGACATCACTGCACATTTGACTTTCAACCTTGTCTTTGGCGGGGGGGGGGGGGGGGGGACGGAGGATGGAGGCAGGGAGTAACTTTGTTTCTTTGCCATCTTCTGACATGAGCATACACTGACGTCACAGTGAGGACGAAAACGTGTTAGCAATGGGGTGGGGACAGGAAGCTGACGGTGGGAAAGAGGCAGACACGGCTTTTCTGCTCCCGGTCTCCCAGGAGAGGGGCCACACCTGGAGCCCTTGCCTCACCTTCCCTTCTGGTCTGTGTCTTGGGCAGACGCGTCAACACCCGTGCCCTGGTTCCCCCTGCAAAACGCAGACGAGGCCCTGAGACATCATAGCGGGGTTGGGAAGGTAAACGGGAGGAAAGGGTTAGATATAAGCTGCTGTTGTCTTTCGAGAAGGCTGCTTTCACTTACTTACTCATTCGACAAACGTGCCCTGGATGTCTCCTGAGTAAGCGCTCTGTTCTTTCTCGGTCCGGCCTGGAACCGCTACAGCATTAGCAGTGGAGAACCTTCCTCAGCGCAGCCCTAGCGTGTCCCGCTAAGTGCCAGCACATGGGGTCTTCACGACGTTCCCGCAAACAGGCGTCACCGCCCCACGTTTGACGGGACACGAGACACGCCTTGCACGCAGCCGCAGAGCAAAGGCGGCAGAGCTGGGGTTCACACCTGGCACGCTGGGCCACTCACTGCCACACAGCCCCTCCTGCCTCGTGCGGTCACCTAAGGGGGGGTGAGGCACGGCGGGAGGCAACGGGAAGATTCTCCCTTGTGAGAAATCGACTCTGAGACGGTCGACTCTTCTCTAGTAACGAGGCAGACGCAGGGAAGGGACCTGGATGGTGCCGAATCCTGTCCACCCCGGAATTCACTTAATCCTCAGTGCCCGAGGAGCATCCAGGGCCCTCGGCGAACTGGCCAGTGTCCTGCCTCGGGACAGGCTCCCCGGCCACCGGGGACCGTGCCAGGCCAGGAGCCTTGCCCACACAACTTCACGATGATTCTGAAAGGCAATTATTTACAGGTTTGTAACTGGTATCTGGAACGTTTGTTCAGACAGCCCTAAATATAGTATGTTACTCTCTCTGCTTTGCGAGGCAACACAAGTTCGAGCCAAAGGTTCCCTCCAGTCAAATTCAAGCGGATGCTTCGCTGGCACCAGACGCACTGCTTTCGAAGCAAAAGACCAAGAACACGATTCTTGGCAGCTCTAGAGCTGGACTCGATCTCATCATCTAAAGAAAAACCTTCAGGTCCCTGCAAGGAAAGAGCCACCCCAACAAGTTAATCCTTAAGGAACAAAAGGACCCTCAGAAGAAAAGCAATTTATTCTAAGACACGGAAAGCTGATCAGATTTTGCATCCCATTCGAAGGTATCTTCGACATTTTTAAGGAGACACAAGTCAAGATTATGGGGATAAAAATATTCAAGTTACCCCCTGGACTCTAAAGCATATGCAAATGAAGTCGGAGCGCTCTAACTGCCTACCTGAGAGTTGCCAAGGGGACACAAACCATCATTTGCTGCCAGGCCTTCTCGGTATTGAAGGGAAAAAAATCCCACGTTTAAGAGGCACTGAGTTGATGGAAAGCCTCAAGAAATGTCAACTAGTCAAACGGAAGTCTATCTTTAGACTGCGCTCTCTTCGCTAACGTGGCTAAAAATGCCCGCAGGGTACAAAGATTGATTCCCCTGGCTGTTCTTCTAGCGTCTGCCTACCATGATGTCATAAAGTAGCTACTGTGTCAAGATACATACAATACCAAAGAGGGGCAGTTATGGAAGCAAGCATTTTTCTTTCGTAGCTGAGAATCATCATATGCAGAAACAACAGGTTTTCAAGTAGATCAGAAAAATAAGCTGTACAACCAAAGCTAATTACACAAGGACTTTTTACACCAAGGAGGCTTAAAAACACCAGATTCCCGGAAAACAGACTTGAAGATTTAAATTGCGGGGCACCCGGGGTGGCTCAGTTGGTTGGTTCAGCGGCCAGCTTCGGCTCAGGTCATGATCTCGCGATTCGTGAGTTCGAGCCCCACGTCAGGCTCTGTGCTGACAGCTCAGAGCCTGGAGCCTGCTTTGGATTCTCTGTCTCCCTCCCTCTCTGCCCCTCCCCGGCTTGTGTTTTGTCTCTCTCAAAAATAAACATAAAAAATTTAAACTGCTCAAGATTTCTAAGTTGTTTTGCATTCTAAATCACCCTAACTCAGTTAGAATTAGCAAGACTGATTTTCTTCTAGCAAGCACAGCGCTTTTGTTATTTGTGAAGTTCCTGCTGACTTTTCCATGTTCGGTGTCCCCAGTTCTTCAGGCGACCATGGTTGGAAATGGAAATGACATTTTATCCATTAATGATTTATCCTGCCCGTTTCGTACTGGATGGGTGCTATGGTAGAGACCACAACATCCACCAGGGTGATTCTGAGCACACGGCTGGGTCTGAGGGGACATCTCTACACAACCACACCCCGCCCCCTGCCTGCCCTCAGATCCCTTCAGATTTAAGATTCTGATGGACAGAGTTTCTCAGTACACGAATATGCTTTGTGTCATTCCTTAAAGCCTTTTCTACAAAAAGGCAAAGAAAGAATACAAATGCGTGGCTGCTGGGCAGCTTCTCACTTTTATCCTGGGGAGGAAACAATCTGGTTCTTAGCGCCAGGGAGACCACAGGCCCGGGGACCTCACCACAAGGCTGGGTGGCGAGGTGGGGGGAGCCCGGCACGGGCTTCTGCTGTTTTTACAAGGATGTAGGAGGTGTGCGCACTTGGGAAATGCGTTTTTGTTCTTTTAAACCTACATTCCTCCTTTTGGAATATTTAACACGCTTTCTTCTGAAAACCTAAGCCTGACTCAGCCACAGAGCGGGAACCTGGTTCCAGGCCGAAATCCGGACGGGAGGGAGGCACAGCTTTCCTGGGAAGCTGGTGGGAAAAACGAGCACAAGGATCCCACAGAGAGGTGAACACAAGGTACAGCAAGAGTCGGTCTTTAAAATGCCTCCCGAGTTACAGCCCTGGCCACACCTTCATGCCACCCAGCTCTGCCAGCTCCCCTTGGCCTTGGGCCGCTGTAGCACGTGCTGGTTTTAATCCCAGGAAAAGAGCTTTCTTTGGTGGTAAATGCTCCCTTTCTGAAACAAACACAGACCCACTCGGAACGAGACGGCTCCCCGCTCTCCGACCCGTCACCCCTGTGTCCGCGTCCTCACGTGAAGGAACGCCAGCTTCAGAAGCTAAGGGGGAGGGGTGTCTGAAGAAAGGGCGGAGAAAAGGACTCCTGCAGGAGAGAAAAAATGCCGCGGTACCATAGAGCCCCCTCGTCCTCTCCTCGGATTGCATTACAGAGCTTGACCACCTGTTCCAACCACAGAGCTCGCAGCGCTCTGTGAAGCGTGGGGAGTCTAAGTTCGGTGTTGCTTTTGTTGCTTCAAATACAAAAGAAACAATTACAGAACAGATTAGAACCATTTGGATCATCATGCGAGTGAGTTAGGAGTTGGGACTGATTTCCGCCTTTCAAAGGTCATCTTAACACGGTTCCCTTTTCCCTTTTTCGGTCCCACAGGCTCACGAGCTTTCTGGTTGACTGAGAAGCATCACAACCGTGCTCCCGCGCGAATTCCTACTATCAGCAGTGGCTGTTTTCACCCTTCACGATGAAGGTTTCTCAGGCGACAGTGGCATCGTTCCCACTGTGTGGTCGCGGCAGCGACGTGCGCCCGACGGGTGTGGGGCCGCGCGGTTCAGGGCTGCGGGCTCCCCACCGCGGACACCAGCCCGCCATGCACCCGATCCCGGGACCGGACACGAACCCAAACGGGACGAAAAGTCACAAACACTCAAGTACAAGATCTGGGCTTTTTCTGTTAAAGGTAGTTCGTGAGACTTAAGAAGTATTCTCTCCAGATTATAAAAGGTTAAAACTGTTTAATAGGAACAATCTTGGACAGGCAGAAACAGCTTTGATCTGGAGGATTAGAGCAACAGACAACTGGGAAGGACTCCACAGGGGCAGTCGGATGGGACACTCCGCCCCTCTTCTGGCGACTGCATTAAAAAGCCGGCAGAGGGACATCCTGCCCTCTGTCAGGACACGTGCCGCCTCTGAGAACGGCCAGCTCTCCACACGGGCTATAGGAGAGATGTTATTTACACTGAAAAATAGCTTTCTTCTTCCGTGCAGTGGACATAGCCAGACAGCAGTCGCTAACACCCCTCCCTAGCACAGGTGCAGGACAGCTTTATTGATCTCCGGGTTTGTCCAGTCATTCCGAATGTCATCTAGGTGGTTATCGAAATCCACAAGTGTTTCGTACGACCGGCTGTCCAGGAGCGACGCGGAGATCCTCTGGGCCTCTGGCCAGTCTTCACAGTAATCACTACAAGGCGAAACAGGAGAGATCAGGCCCTCGGCAAAGAACAGGTGGCTTTCCAACAGAGCACACAGAAAACCGGCCACACACACAGCGGGACAAAGGAAGACAGTCACGGATGCCAGCACCCACGAATGTTTTCAACAAAGATGTGCCTAGAGAGCACGGGGCATGGTTGAGAAACGAAGGAGCCCCTTCCGAACGAAATTCTGAAGAAGCCGGAGGGGGACGGCAGATGCTTTCAGAGTGCTTATAAATAACCACAGCAGAGGCCCGAAAGAGGGGGCCCGGGGGCGGGGCGGGGACCCCGGAGTAGCGCCCAGCTTCTCTCGGGAGCCAGGGAGCATGCACGCTTTCTGTGTGAGGTTTGTACACCCCCCTGGAGAATACGCTCTCTCGAAACCAGAGGCCGGGCCGGCTTTCCCGTGGGAGCAGCCCCCAGCACACCGCACGGGGCCGCCCCGAGGACACGGCACTCACTAGTGTGGGTCTCTGCACCGCCACTTGTTTTCATGGTGCTCGTACACGTGGATCGTGGGTACCACGCAGTCCATCGTGAACTTGGTGTTGTCCACCTGCGCACAAGACAAAGGATGCGCTCGTGAACAGAGCTGACGGGGAGCGGCAGCCGGCACCCTGGTGGAAGGCCTCAGGCGCCTCCTCGTGGCTCGAGGCGGCAGCGGAAGCCCCGGCCCGGAGAGAAACCCCCACACGGTGCGCGGACTCCGCAAACCCGACGCGTGCAATCACAACTCGAGTGGCCCGAGACTAACTGTTACGGAGAATAAGTGCTCAGTAAGTACTTCGCAGCTTTCTCACAAAAGCAGAGCTTCTGCCCCCCTGTTAGAAGTCTGTCTGAACTGAGCTTGTGTACCAAGGGTTTGGTGTTTGCTACCGTCTGCCTGACTTCTTCCTTCCCTCTGGGCTGTCGGCTGCTCTGGTTCAACGGCTCTCACGCTTGAGCGCGCATCAGAATCATCTGGAAGCTTACTCAAGCAGCCTGCCGGGCCCTGAGAATCTGCATTTCCGACACGTTCCCAGGTGGTGCTGATGCCGCTGGCCCAGAGCCCCACTCTGAGGACCACTGAGCTGGAACGACCGCCCCTCCTGGAGGCGTGGAGTGGGCCGCGCCCCTGCGGCATTCACACTGCGCCTGCGGGCCTGCAGCCGGGAGGAGGCCGCGAAGGGCGGCACTGGCCTGACGGAGCCTCTGCGGAGAGGAGACCGCTCACACGAGAAAGCTCCGCGTGAGCAAGAGAACGCTCGGCAGCCGGTCCGGCAACAGAAAACGCGACAGCGCCCAAGAGTGACTCACCATGACGAGGGCGGTATCGCCGAAGCCCTCGGCGATTCTGGAGGCCACCTTCTCTGCAACCTGGTTCGGACTGCAAAAGACGCGGCAGTGAGCTGACAGTCGTTCTAGTCGACGCCGTCCAACAGTCTCCCCCGGGGCAGGGCTCACACGCGCACACGGAGGCAGAGGGCGGTACCGGTAACCTGTGCGCGCTCGTCACGCCTGCCAGGACGGCTTCTGGCCGTCGAGGTCAGCCGCAGGGACTTGTGCCGAGGGTAGGGAGTGCCGTCGGGCCACGGGGAGCACGGCGAGAAGCGGGCCGTTGCCTTCCGGCAGAAGGGCCCCCTGGAGCCAGCGGAGAGGAGAGCGCAGCACACGCTCAGAGCTCCCGCCCTCTGACGCCTCCCTGGCCGCCCGCTTCATCACACACCTGCTCACAGAGGGACTCCATCTACCTCTCGGCTGCTGGCGATGGAGTCGGCCGCCTTTTCTTTTTAAGTTTAAACATTTCTAGGCCATTCCAAGTCTTCTCCACGCTCGTCAGCCTCCTATCGCTGGCTCCGGCCCATCCCGACCTCGGTAAGTGACAACTTGCACCCTTGAGTCCACAGAGCAGACTAGAGAGGCTCCCGCATCATCCCTGCACTACCCTCGCCGCCCTGGCTGTTTTCTGATCCCATCTCAGGCAGAGGCCTCCTGGCACCCGGGGGCCCCTCCACGCAGCCCTCCTCCTCAGGGGTCTCCTTTAGTGGCCCCTCCCCTGCTCCAAATTTGAGCCGGTCTTTTCCTCCATGGGAAAAAACACTATTTGCCTGGTTCCCTCTGTCCAACCTGTCTCCTTTCACCCGTGTTTCTTAAATTTCAGCCAATCTCACTCTTTAATAAGCCGGCAGTCTTGTCTCTTCGGGCCACCGGGGTACCCACCCCCTTACCTTCGAGGGTCTGCACCCCGGAGGCCTGCCAAGCACCCTCGTCCTCCCCCCGGCCCTGCGGCCCAGCTGGAACCTCCCGCTCTACTTTCTCTGCCTGCCCACTCCCCCTTGACCCTCACCGGGTGCTGGAGACTCTTCCCTTGCCTCGGCCTCCTCTGCCCTCCTCCCACTCAGCGTGCTCAGGCTGTCACCCTACACCTGGGTTTTTCCAAAACTGCTTCCTAACCGGCCTCGTTTTCCAGGCTCTTATTTCGTGTATCTTCAGATCAAACTTCCTAAAATGAAACTTCCAGTCTGTTTCCCGTGACTCATCAAAGCTTGGGAGACAAGAGCTCACTGTGCTCAGCTCCGTGCGTCCAGCCTTTCTCCCTGTGGACCAGCTACCGTTCCTACACACGGGAGCAGTGCTTTGTGGGTCTTTAACGTCAGTGCAACGGCCTGCATACGGCCTCCCTCGCGTGCTCCTCCCGGCACTCACACTGTTCCCTGTTTGGGATGCCCTTCCAACCTGCTCTCTGCTTACCGAATCCCCTCCCGTCCATGATGCCCAGAAAACTCTTTTCTCGCCACGCTGCCCCGGCGGGGGTCCATCTGGCCTGCCTCTAAACTCTGTTTATTCCTGAAGCGCTTTAACGCCTAACCCTTGGCGCACAGATCTTTCTGTGCATCTCATTTTTGCCCCGCACAACGAAGAGTCTCAGCTTTTTGAACCAAAGACGGAGACATAATATATTTTAACGGCCACAAAAACACATGGATAATTATGGGGTTTACCTAAGGAAACATATGATTATGCTGTGACTGAGCTGGGGAGAAAAAAAAAAAAAAGTCCGATTAATAATGTCTTAGGAAAATGAGTTATTTTATTTAATTACTCCATTTTCACGTCCAAAATTGAGAATCTGCAGTGATGTGATGCCTGTAAGTCTGCAGGATTAGAAAAAATGACGCAAAAACAACAAAGCAGTCTGAAGGAGAACGGGCCCCAGGGGCTGCTGTCCCTCAGGCCACCGCGGAAAGCCTGGCAAGGGACGCACGGCCGCGCCGCATTTACCAGGAGCCGGCAGGTGCCCAGTGACCACGGCTCGAGTGGCGAATGGCAAGGAGGGGGACTGGAGCCACGGAGCAGGCCTGCCTATTCACCCATGAAACGCAGGCCAGACACAATCTGACGTCCCTAACTCACGCCTCAGATGCAGAGAAAGGAAGTCGGTGTTTGCTAAGTGATCTTCTGAGACTCGTGAAGCTTCTGCCATGAAGACACTTCTAAAACCATCGTCCTAACATTTATGATGATCACTCATAGTAGCTAGCGACTTTTATCAGGAAGGGGTCAAGAAACATCCGTTAAAAACAACAACTACCTCTTCAGATGCCCCGAAACTCAAATTTAAAATGCATTCTTTTGAAAAAAGTCAAATTGTAGTTAATGAGTAGAAAAAGTATTTGAAAGAAATGCCACTTTACAGTTTTTGGCATCACGCACTTACTCTCAAATCCTGACCAGCCTCACCCCTGACTGCATTCCTAATGTAGGACTGTCACTTTATGGGAGCAGCGTCACCCCCTTGCTTCTTCCTAGGCCGGGTCACCCCCTTGTTCCCGTCAAGACTCGGCTCAAATAAACCTGCAGGAGCACCCTGGAGGCAGAGACCCCTTTGCCAATCCCCTTCCCCACTCGCAAAGCCAGAAATTTGCTTGAACTGAGATCGCACATTCTCGACCTAAATGCTTTTTTTTGAGCATCTAACCTCAGGCCAGGGCGCTGTGCCTGGTACTGACGTTCCCCACATGTAATCCAAATTAGGAAGCAAAACACCAGTCATTATCAAGTACTATAATAAAACTTGACATGATGCCCTTAAGCTTAATAAAATAGCTACAAACATGTTACACCTCAAAACATTAAAATATGGATTGGTTTTTTAAAAAACTATGTTTCCTGGGGTGCCTTGGTGGCTCAGTCGGTTAAGTGTGCGACTCTTCATCTCAGCTCGGGTCATGATCTCACGGTTCATGGGTTCGAGCTCCACGTCGGGCTCTGTGCTGACAGCTCGGAACCTGGAGCCTGGAGCCTGCTTCGGATTCTGTGGCTCCCTCTCTCGCTGCCCCTCCCCTGCTCATCCTCTGTCTCTCTCTCTCTCTCAAAAATAAATAATAAAACATTAAAAATACAACTATGTCTCCTATGTTGTACTTCTCATCTCTGTGGCTTATTTATTTAAATTTTATTTATTTATTTTGAGAGTGAGAGAGGGAGAAAGAGAATCCCAAGCAGGCTCTGTGCTGTCAGGGCAGAGCCTGATGTGGGGCTTGAACTCAAGAACCGTGAGATCACACCCTGAGCCAAAATCAAGAGTCAGATGCTTAACCGACTGAGCCACCCAGGTGCCCCCTGTGACTCATTTATTTTGTAATTTAAAGTCTGTACCTCTTAATCCCCTTCATCTATTTCACCTATCCCCCCCGCCCACCTACCCTCTGGTGACCACCAGCTTATCCCCTGTATTTAATAGTTATTCGTTATTTATATTTATTACTATTATTAACAATTTTTTAAAAACATTTATTCATTTTTGAGAGTAAGAGAGACAGAGCATGAGCAGGAGAGGGGCAGAGAGAGTGAGACACAGAATACGAAGCAGGCTCTGAGCAGTCAGCACGGAGTCTTACGTGGGGCTTGAAGTCACAGACTGCGAGAACATGACCTGAGCCGAAGTCAGACCCTTAACCAACTGAGCCACCCAGGCACCCCTATTATTTTTAAAAAGATTTTCTTTTTAAGTAATTTCTACACCTAACATGAGGCCCAAACTCACAACCCCGAGATCAAGAATCGCATGCTCCACTGACAAGACAGCCAGGTGCCCCAAGAGTTTAAGATTCCACATGTAAGTGAAATCATATATTTGTCTTTCTCTGACTTATTTCACTTAGCATAATACCCTTGAGGTCCATCCATGTTGTCAAAAATGGCAAGATCTCATTTTCTATGGCTGAGTACTATTCTATGTGTGTATATACCACACCTTCCATATCTGTTCATCTACTGATGGGCACTGAGGTTACTTCCACGGTCTTGGCTACTGTAAATAGTGCTGCGGCCAGCGGTGCATGTATCTTTTCTAATTAGTGTTTTCATTTTCCTTAAATACCCAGTAGTGGAATTACTGGATCATATGGTGGTTCTATTTTTAACTTTGGGGACCCTCCACACTGCTTCCACAGAGGCTGCACCAATTTGCATTCTCCACCAACAGGTCCTCTTTTCTCCACATCATCACCAACACTTGGTATTTCTTATGTTGTTGATTTTAGCCATTCTGACAGCTGTGAGGGGACATCTCATTGTGGTTTCGATTGCTATTTCCCTAATGATGAGCGATGCCAAGCGTCCTCTCTGTTGGGACTGTTGTGCCTTCTGTATGTCTTCTTTGGAAAAATGTCTATTCAGGTCCTCTGCTCATTATTTATTATTTTTTTTTGGGGGGGGAGTGTTGAGTTGTAGAAGTTCTTTCTGCATCTTGGATATTAACCCCTTATGGGTTATGTCATTTGCACACATCTTCTCTCGCTCACTCGCCTGCCTTTTTTTGTTGGTGGTTTCCTCGGCTGTGCAAAAGCTTTTTCTTTTGGTATAGTCCTAATAGTACATTTGAATGATCCTTTTTTGGAAAAAGCAATCATAGGACTAGTGATAGTAACAGCCCAAAGCTGGCACTTCCAACCAAGCACAAAGCTAAACATGATATACGTTGCTTCACTTTGTCCTCAAGACCGGCTTCTGAGGCGTGAGCTGTTACCACCATTTTACAGACAGGACCACTGCAGCCCAAAGAGGCGAATCGGTAAGTCATCTATGCTTCGAATCCAAGTGTACCTGACTGTAAGGCCCAGGCTGTGAGACAGTCAATCAGCTGGTATTTCTAAAAGAAGGACACATCTGACGTTAGGCCTGGCTGAGAGACAAGTGAAGGTTTTCCCGGCAAATGGTTTTGGACACGGACGTTAGCGTAACGGTAGCTCCTGAGCTTCCAAGCTGTGTGTGGCGTCTGTGCAGTGACCGTGTCTGCATGGACTTTGTCCACCGGAGTGTCGTGAGGGTTGGAAAGGACGACACGCAGTCAGTCCCGGCACACACACCGGGAGGATAAGCGCCCCCCCCCCCCCCCAAATCTCGCAGAGACTCATCCGAAGGGACTAAAGGGTAACGGGCCCTCTTGTCCCCCAGCTCTCTTTAATCCCCCTACAGATCTGACAAGGGCCTCTCAGCAGGCACGTAAACAGACATAGATGAGGGAATGCAAAACCTCCTGAGCAGAGCAGGTGAAGGAAATGGGAACGTCTAGATTACGAGTCGCATGAAAATGGTGTCTGGGTAGGAGAGGGCTGGGCTGGGCTGGGCTGGGCTGGGCTGAGGTCCAAATAGAGGCAGGAAGACGGAGGCGCCGTGAGCCACAGAGGCGCGCAGATGAGAGCCGTACACACACACGTGGGGCAACGACGCTAGGCTGGGGTTTGGGAGTGTGCTGGGGGGGGAAGGAAAGGGAGGCTTCTACACTTAACACACTGGTGCCATTACCTCCTGCCTGGTCTCCTCGCCTTTCTGTGAGAGCACCTGTGGGAGGGAATTGCTCGGTTCAGGAAACCTCCTTCCGAGGACAGCTCCCCACTGCTTACAAAGTGCAGGTCCAGAGGCCTTAGAGCCCGACCTCTCTAGGGCTGCTTCCCAGCATTTCCGTCCGTGTGCCCACTTCTGCCCGGTGTCTACCTCACGCGTCCCCTCTCTGGACGCTCTTCCCTCCTCTCTCTACACGTGAACCTGACAAGCCCACTCCCGGGTGCCCCGTTCAGACGACACCGCTCCCCGAGAGCTTTCCCGGTCATCCCCACAGAGCAGCTCCTCATTGCTCTCGCTGCGAGAGCCTCTGCACCACCCTCAGGGCGTGCGTGTGGCCCTGGGCCGGTCCTTCTGGGCCCGGTCTTTCACGTAACAAAGACGGAGACCACAAGGGCCCCGTGAACAGGTCTGGATCAGAGACGCAGCCGTGGTGTCATCAATGCGCGGGGGGCCGATGGGATCACACGCAGAAGGGGCCCGTGGAGGAGTGGTGGTTCCCGGGACCACAGAGGCCCTGCATGTTGCCATCCAAGCAGGGGCTCTCGCCAGGGTTGTCTGGAGCCCAGCACTTGGCTGGTCACCCTGCCTCCCTGCGAGTCCTGCCCGCACCCAGTCCCTGAAGCACGTCTGTGCCTCATCGATGACAGCAACGCCTGGTCACCGGCTCACTGCGTTATTTCCTGAAGTGCTCCTGAGTCCATTCCCTCACTTACGCTGAGCAGGTGGGTGCACTCCAGGCATCCCAGGAACTCTGGGACCGTCCACTGCAGCCCCCAACTGCTTGGACGCCGGAGTCAGTGGCTCCGTCTGACGACGTGAGCCGAGCGAGAGGGCCGTGCCGGGCACCTCCCATCTGTGCCCGATTTCCGGCTGGAGGAAATCACAGGGAGATCAGAGCACCGACTCCTCTGGGGCTTGCCCTGCTGGCCGTGTCCCTAGAGGGACTGCTTCTCTTGCGGTGCACGTCCTTACCGCCCTCTTCCCCTCGGTCCCTCTAGGCGCAGGGCTGGTGGTGCCGCCTTCTGTCGGAGCCCTCCCCTCTGGTGAGTTCCCTTACACGCTGCCCAGACCTTCGGAAACGACCCTCAGACCGGCCCTCCTCAAGTTATCCGAACATCCAGTGTGCCGTCCCTGTCTCTGTGGAGGAGGAGACTAACGCAGAAAACGAGCCACGTCCTCGCCTTTGCTCACTAGTGAGAACCAGGGGCCCACGAGAAGGAAGCTGCAAACACTACGTCCTCATCACGGTACAGACCCTAAGAGCACCAAACCCAAAAGTGGTTTTATTTGTCCCCAAAGACGGCAGCAGTCTTTCCTAATGCTCGGCCCTACACCATTCCTAGCTGGGATCGGAATCAGAGGCCCCTGACTGTCGCTTTCATTGTGTGAATTCCCTTCAAGCAAAACACAGATTATACAAATCTCAATTCCAAATTAATGCAAGTGTCACAATTTCTGTTTGGAAATTAACCACACCGCAGCTCCTCTCAGACGCTATAAACGAGCACGGAAGGCGAGGAGGGGTTTGTTCTCACAGGGCCTACCGACGGTCAAGAGGCGCATCAGACACTGTGTGTCACATGATCGTTCTTTCACACCAGAGGGTTGTGGCTTGGACATACCTGGCATCCTTGACTCGTTCGTTAGCTTGGTAATAACCGGCGATCACATAGCTATTATCTTTGCACCATGAATCAATCTGAAAGAGACAAACATTGGGAATAACAGATGAATGATTTTCTCTTAAATGTCACCTCTTAATAAACACAGGAGACCTTGCCCCCCGCCCTCCCCGCCCGGACAAGACACAGTATAATCCCTGAATCCTCGTCCCCAGGAGAAAGCTACGAGAAAATGGGTGCTCCCACGAGAAAGGCCACACTAGCTTGCTGTCCATGGTCCACGGGAGGCCACATCACTCTCACTGAGGGGCCCCAATGCCCACACATGTTGCACAGGGGCAGCACTGCAGGGAGGTGAAGGAGGGGACCATGTTTACCCACCTCCTCATCAGATATAAAGAATGGACGCATTCTGGGGCTTGAGCAAGCCTTCAGATGCCGGAAATCGATCTCTCACAGAGAAGCAAGCTAAACCCGTACATTTACACAGCCGGGGGCAGAGCCACGATGGAAATCTCGGTCTGTTGAAACCAAGTTTTTTTATATTCTATTTAAATTTCTGTATTCCTAGCAACAAACCATGAAAACACTTTATGCTGGGATGTGGGGTAAACAGGCCACGGGCGTCTGTGGGCGGAGGCAGGTGGGGGTGTGTGTGCACGTGCACCCAATTCCCGGGGGCATATGCTTTGAAACGGGAGCACGGTGGCCGACTTGCCAGGTTTTTGTCCATTTTATAATATGCCACTCTTCTCTCATCAGACTTAGCTCCTGGCAGGTCTAATGCCATTATGAAAAACAACAAAAGGTCCTCCTGTTTTGCCATAATGCAATTTTAAAAAATATTTTTTTAATGTTTATTTTTGAGAGAGAGAGAGAGAGAGAGAGAGAGGGAGAGAGGGAGAGAGACACAGAGCGTGAGTCGGGGACAGGCAGAGAAAGAGGGAGACACAGAATCCCAAGCAGGCTCCAGGCTCCGAGCTGTCAGTAGAGAGCCCGACGTGGGGCTCGAACCCATGAACTGCGAGATCACAACCTGAGCTGAAGTCAGACGCTCAACTGACTGAGCCACCCAAGTGCCCCTGCCATAATGTTTTTTTTTTTTTTTTTTTTTAACGTTTATTTATTTTTGAGACAGAGAGAGACAGAGCATGAACGGGGGAGGGGCAGAGAGAGAGGGAGACACAGAATCTGAAACAGGCTCCGGGCTCTGAGCTGTCGGCACAGAGCCCGACGTGGGGCTCGAACTCACGGACCGCGAGATCATGACCTGAGCCGAAGTCGGCCGCTTAACCGACTGAGCCACCCAGGCGCCCCCCATAATGGAATTTTAATAACGTACTGCAGTAAATTCTATTCTCAATCAGAAGAGGAAAAAAAATTGATTCTCAGTTTTTTCATAAAAAAAAAAAAAGATAAAAAAATAGTTTTCTTTCCAAAAAAAAAAAAAAAAAAAAAAAAACAACCAAAAAACAAAAACAGCTGTACTGCTCTTTTTCCTGAATTCTGGTTTGGGGCTCAGGCAGCGTCCTCTGTGACTAAAAGCAGATATTACCAGATGGTCCCAGTCCAAGGTTCCCTGCTCGCACAAGGATTAGAATAATAATTCTGGCCTCCTAAGAGCTCATGAATTACCATATTGGGTCAAAACCAAGGTTCAATGAACAAATTAGATGTTTTGGTCATCCACCCAAAAGATTAGGGCTATGTCTCCAAAATATTTATAATGGCTCTTTCGCTGTAACTTTGCTGCAAAGTACTCCACAATCACTTGTATTTTGTTTCTATCACTTCTTAAAGGCACGGGTTCCAGAAACTTTCTGTTGGTACCTACAGCAGCAACTTCTTTCATTTTTTTCTAAAACTATTTTTTTGTAGCACCAAACGACATAGCCCAGCTGTAAACTTTGGCATCTGGCCCCATTCCCTGAACTCAAACCAACACGGTTAGCCCCTTCAGCATAGCCCGCCCTCTCAGCTTTTACTTCTATTCAAAGACCAGCCTCTTGAGTGCGTCCTCGCTAGCCACTTGAGAGGCCCTCTCCTGGCTCTCTGGTGAGGCTTGTCCTTCTAGCCAGTCAGAACTGGAGACAAATCTAAAATGGGTCGGCAGCGTTGATTCCTTCTGGAAACTCTAGGGAAGAATGTCCTCCTTGCCTTTTCCAGCATCTAGAGGTCACCCGCATTCCTTGACTGGGGGCTGCACCACCCTGACCTCTGCTTCTGTCATCACCTCTCCTTTCCCTGTACTGCCCCACCTGTCTCCTCCTTAAAAGAACCCTGTGTTTACACCGGGCTCTTCAGATCACCCAGGTTCGCCTCCCCACCTCAAGATCCTTAATTTCATCTGCAAAGTCCCCTTTGCCAAGTAAGGTCACATACTCATGGGTTCCAAGTATTAGGGTGTGGACACGCCAGGGGATCATTTTTGGCTGACCACAGCTACGTTTAGTACAAGGACCACTACCTGCTGCCTGTTGCTGTTCTGACCACCCCGTGAGCTGTCTCAGCTGCTCCTGATCCGATCCTGGGCTGGAGGCAACAGTTCAGGACATGTCCCCCAGGAGACACAGGTGGGATCACCTGTATCTGTGCTCAGGGAGCATGGAAAGTAACTGACGTGAAGGTGATTCTTGTGACAAACACGGTGGCCGAATCAATTTCAGCAGAAAAACAGCGTCATGACCTCGAGCTTCTAAAACTCTCTGAAAAGGCTGCCCTAAAAGTGAGCCCGTTCATAAAGGCTCTGGCTTGGTTTTAAAACTTTTGAACGATTCAAACAAGGACAACTAAGCTTGCTGTGAGGATGCCTGTGATGGACATGCACACCCACGTCCACGGCCCACAGACAGACAGACAGTTGAAAATACAGAAGGGTGGATGTGGAAAAAAAGGTTTTTTTTTTAAATGTTTATTTGCTTATTTTGAGAGAGTGAGCGAGTGAGCACGCAAGCAGAGGAGGGCACAGAGAGAATCCCAAGCAGACTCCGTGCTAACGGCAGAGAGCTGGATGCGGGGCCCGAACTCACGGACCGTGAGATCGTGACCTGAGCCAAAATCGAGAGAGACGCTTAACTGACTGAGCCCCCCAGGCGCCCCAGAGTGAACAAGTTTTAATAAGATGGAAGAGTTTTCTTTGATGGTTTCAAAAATGGAACCAGACCTCATCAGGTGAGTGACCCGGAGGGCAGTAAAAGCCGGTGAGTAGAAGACGAGCAGTGTGAACAGGGGAGGCAAGGAGGGGGCGGGCAGGTGGTGAGGGGCTTCCGAATCCTCAGAAAGCCCAAATGGCTTGTTAAGAAAAGCCTTAGTGGATTTAAGAGGCAGCTCGCCCCGAAGTGGGGCAGGACAAGGCAGAAGAACTGAGCGGCTGGCGTCTGATCTCCGTTCTCTGTGAGTCCACTTCCACGGTCCCTGCTGTCCCGCCACGCATCCCGTGAACAATCCACACGAAGACCACAGCTCAGGACGACAGGCTCCGCACACAGGGTCTGAATTCCATATTTACTCTTGTGGTTTCTTTTACCCGTCAGAGGCAAAAGGAGGACACCTTTACCGTGGCATGAGCCTGCCACACCCTCTGCCAAGTGCCTTTTCTGGCTTGTTCCGTGTCAGACACATAGGAGAACGACTAAAGGCACCAGGCCCCACTCGTTCATTGCCAGCTCAGCTGTGCACAAAGAATTACCAGCTTCTCTCTGCAAACTTGCTAACACGCGTGTGTGACATTATCATTTTCATAGCAGTATTACCTCCCTCGTGCGACCGTGCCGTTGCCATCGCCATAAAGCAGGTAAGGCAGGAGGAGAGCCACCCTGAGGAGGGCATCACTCCCACACGTGCCACCCACAAGCTGGGGGTGTCTGGGAGCCTTGCCGTCTGCGGCAACAAGCAGGTCTTGGGAGCCTAAGGGGAGGGCTAGACGCATCGAGAAGAAAAGTTGGGTGCTGATTCTCCGCGGGATGGAAAGCAGCTGGCTCCGTGAAAGAGCTTTGGCGGTACATGGGATGGGGCGAGGGTGAAGTTCAGAGGGAAGAAACGAAGAGAGGGCCTGGAGCAAACCATCTCCGTCTCCCAGGCTAGCTGTGAATGTTCTGGAGGTAACCAGGCAGAGTAGGCAGGGGGCTTAGGAAAGAGCCGGAGGACAGCGGCCCATGCCAATGAGCACAGAGAAGGCACACATGGAGGCAGCAGAAAGAATTCCGGACAAGAATCAAGGTGGTTAGACCAACCGGCCATTGAGAAAGTCATCTCAGCGGAATGTAATCAAAAGTTGCTCCGCAGAACCAGGAAATCAACTGAGGGCAAAAGGACAAAAAGGGATTAGAGAAACAGCAGGTCCACACTGATTTTCCTGCTAACATTTTATGGGTTTTCGCTATTAGAAATAATTCCGTCACTACCTACGTCAAAGGGTTATAAGGATAAATAACAGGCATAAGTGCTTTAAAAAAAAAAAAAATGAAAAGCACCCAGAAATGGAAGGATTTTTTTTTTAAATGGAAAATTATAATGAAAAGCTTTTCAAAGGAATCTGATGTTGCCCTTTGATGGACTGCTTATCAAGTCAGCCTTTCCCAGTTACTAAAAATAATTACAATATGAAACTCCCTGAATAGAAAAAAGCCATGAGAATGAGGCCTCGTTTATACAGTTTCATGGATTTAGAAGCTTTATTAAAACCGCATCTTCCATAGCTGAAATACTGATAAACTGTGGCTCCGTATGCTGAGACCTTTCATCGCCTTCAGGTTATAAAGTTGCTAAGTCAAAAGCTGAATGGCATAAACTGAAATACGTTAATTGTGATAAAATTTTTTTGGATAGACTCAAATCGCAAATTTTCCCTTGTAACTTTGCTCTGAGAGTTACTTAATTTGTACTCAATCGGCATCTTTTTCACACCTGTCTAAGGCTGGGGCTGTGATTCAGGGTAGGTCAGTATAAGAGAGGCCAACGTAACCCACCACCGCTGGGCAAGGGCGGAGCCCCAGCTTGTTCTTACTGCTTACAGAACTTGAGGCCCAGAATCTAGCGCAGACGTTAACTCTGCGGGACGGAGACTCAAACACCGAAGGCATGTTTGGGGAAGTGCTCTAAGTGGAGAGTGAGGGCAGAACGGAAAAGGGCGGCGGGTAAGATCAAACAGGGCCCCGGGCAGTACCCCCTTCCCTCTCTTTAGACAGCGTGAGTGGGGGAGGGGCGGGGGAGAGGGACAGGGTGCCCCTTTCCCTCTTAACAAGCTGGTGGCACTGGGCCATTGTAAGAGTCCGGGTCTCCTCTGGGCATCTTCCCTCCCCAGCTAAGTGGTTTGGGAGGCAGCTCTGCTCCTTGGGGAAAATTTGTGTAAAGGTAACTCTAATGCAGTTGTTTATAGTTAGTAGTATATTTAATTCTCTCAAGTATCGTGTTTCTATCTTATGGAAGTACTATAATCCTTTAACTCTACAAAGCTTAATTAAGAATAAGAATTAGAAAAATTCTTTGACAATTCCAAGTGAGGTTCAAGTTGTCTTTAAGACGCTTAGATGTTTCATACGATTTTTTTTTTTTTTTTTGAGAGAGCGACAGAGTGTGAGCAGGGGAGGGGCAGAGAGAAAGGGAGACAGAATCCGAAGCAGGCTCCAGGCTCTGAGCTGTCAGCACAGAGCCCGACGCGGGGCTTGAACTCGTGAACCATGAAATCATGATCTGAGCTGAAGTCAGACACTTAACTGACTGAGCCACCAGGCGCCCCTAAATATTTATTTTTGAGAGAGAGGGAGAGACAACATGAATGGGGAAAGGCCAGAGGGAGAGGGAGACACAGAACCCGAAGCAGGCTCCAGGCTCCCAGCTGTCAGCACAGAGCCCGATGCGGGGCTCGAACTCATGAACGGTGGGCTCATGACCTGAGCTGAAGTTGGATGCTTAACTGAGGCTGTCTGACAGGATTTTAAATGGATTTACAGAACATGCGTCTCCTTCAGACCCCTCTGGCTACTCCCCTGCCGATTCCCCTTCCATCCACCCTGTAAAGGCACCATCCATAGCTCTCCCCTCATTCCACACGCTGCCCCTCCCAACACGACCTGCTCTCATAGCCTCAACAGTCATTGCAAAGCTACCGGTTCCCAACCTGCATCGCCAGCCCGTCCGTCTTCCAAGCTCCAGACCCATTTTGCAACATTCAATGCTGGGTCTTCATTTCCCCTCTACAAACGGCACCACTGTCGTCCAAGGCAGAAGTCAGAAATCGAGGCGCCACCCTTGCTTCCTTCTCCCTATGTCCACACTACGATCAGTCACCAGTCTCAGAGTCCCGTGGAGTCTTCCTCCTGATTCTGTCTGACCTGCCACCTCTCTGCCTCTGGTCCTGTATGCACTTCTCCCAACACTCTCCTTGCTGCAGGCTGGAGCCATCCCTCCAGCACACGAATGCGCCCGTGGAACTGTCTCCAGTGGCGGCCCTCTGTCCTCATGATGGTGCCCGCACTCCCGTGTGACCTACGGGTTGCTCTGAAATCTGCCCTCGATCCCCTAACACTCTACGCTCTAGGTCCCCCTCTCTGCCATTTTCTCGTCCCCCGTCTGCCTTGAATGTTCTCTCCGCCCCGCCCCCGCTCCCCCCATTACTACTTGGGTGGCCCGCCTAGCCCTTCCTGGCAAGTGCATTTCCCCAGGCAGCCTGCCTTCCCTGACTCGGCAAGCCTGGGCCAGCCCTGGACCTCACCGCTTTCTGCCCCAGCCCACATACGGCACTTATCCTTAGAGACTGTACTTCTGCTTGGAGCACGATCAACGGCCAAGCAGGTGCTGTGATCCACAGCCCTTTCTTTCCGCCCCCCAGCACAGGCCTGGCGCCCGACTGGAAAACTGAATAATCCTGCATCAGTGCTCCTGGTAAACCTAGTTCCCTGCAAGTGACTGTATTTCGCATGTCCAAGCACCTGCAATTCCCTTGAGATCAGAGTAATTAAGGCGGCTGGATTGAAACACTTGCATCAACTGCCCCCCCCCCCCGGGCCAATTTGGTACTGACAGCACATCCCCTCAAGAGCAGCTAGGATGCGTTTTATAAATACCTACTTTCATTTATCTCCTGCCCTGAGAAGATGTGGAGAAATGCACACAATGGTCCAGTTTAACAGGCCCTCAAAGACGCGCCCCGTAGGCCTTGGGGGGCCATTTGCCCAAGGGGACTTCCCGCCTCCCAAGAACCCATTCAGGAAAATTATGAAACGGGCTCATTTTACTTGGGGTGAAGTATAGACAAAGCATTTCTAGCCACACCTTCTCGAACTCAACTACCTTCTGTGTGAACCAACTTTCTTAAGGATCGTAGTTTATATTTGTACTTAAGTGGAAAGTAAACAGTATCTCAACTCAGGAGGCGGCTCCGAGGTTTTAACAAGTCCGTGGACCTTCCAGGCGGTCTTTTCCCTGCGCTGATCCCCAGACCCTAAGAACTACTGCCCGGAGTTCCATTACAGTTGGTCCCTGAGCTAAACCTCTCCCCCACCGCACGTGCATACAGCAGGCGCTCAGCACACCCAAGTGCGATGGCTGAGAGGCAGGTCTGCTACGGCTTTTTAAGTTCAGTCTCCAGCTTTTGAAACCATGGGTGCGTTCCCTGGGGCGCCCGGCAGGCTCGGTCCGTGGGGCGTGCGACTCCTGATCTCGGGGCCGTGAGTTCGAACGCCGCGCTGCGGGTAGAGACGACTTCGACGAAGAAAAACCACGGGCGGGGACAGGCAGGCTCTCCTTACGCGGCGGTCGCGCACGTTCAAAGGGAGGAGTGCCTGTCAGGTCAGAACTACCTCTCCGAACGCGTCTGGACTCTCGAGCCGCGGGGCACTGCCCGCCAAGGAACCAGGGCGTCTACACCCACGCCAGGTACCGAACGGGCTCTGGGAGGCGGCGCGGGAAGCACGCTGCAGCGTCGAACTCCCAGCTCATCACAACTGCCCGCGCCTCCCGGTCCCCAAAGCATCCGCGCGGTCGAGTCCCGACCCAGTTAGCGACAGCTCGTTCCTGCAAAGGCTACCGGTTTGAGGAACGGACCTAAAGCGCCTCTGGGGGCACGGCGACCGCACAGGCGGCCGCTCCGGCTGCGGCCCCGTGGCGCCGGGCCGAGCCCGCGGGGGCACCCCGCTCTCCGCCACCGCGGCCGCCTCCGGGCTCCCGCCGGACACCCGCGCTTCCAGCCGGGGCCGCGCCCGCACGCTCCGAGGGGAGGCCGCCCTTCCCGCGCTTACCAGGGTGAGGGCCACCTCCAGCATCGGGGCGAGGGCCAGGGTGCCGTGGAAGAGGGGGATACAGTCCACGAAGAGGGTGTGGGGGGCCCCGGGGCCGCCCAGGGGGAGGTGCTCCTTGCGGGGCTTCTGCTTCTCGGCCACCAGCAGTCCGTTGACGGCGCAGTGCGGGTACTTGGCGCCGTGCAGCACCATCTTGCAGTAAGCCTGGGTGGTCAGCTTCACCCCGGGCATACTGCGCCCGGCAGGGCCCCGGAGGCCCCGGCGCCGGCTCAGGCCTGGATCCCCCGCCCGGCCGCCCGGCAACTCAGCGGAGAAGCGGGGTGAGGCGGCGGCGGCCTGGCGCGGCCCCGCGGCTGGCGGAGGCCCGCGGCGGGCTGGGCTCCCCACACACCAGCAACCCGCCGGGGAGAAGGCGACGCGCCCGCCTCACACTCCACTCGCGCTTCTGGCCGGGCGCCGCCGTAGAGCAGCCTCTCGACGCCGCCGTAAAGCAGCCTCTCGACGCCGCCGTAAAGCGGCCCAACCAGCCCTTTTGCGACGCTGGCGGCGGTGCCCTCCTTCCGCTCGGGTGACCTCCGGCGCGGCCGGGTCCTCCTCGATCCCGTGGTGCTCCGCGCGCGCCCTCGTTCCTCTCTTCCGGTAGCGGGCAGCCGGGACATAGAGGGCGGTCGCGGCGGTCGCGGCGGGCAGCGTCGGGCGGCAGGTGAGCGGGCGGAGGATGGCGGGCGGCCCTCGCCGCGGGGCCGGGGAGGGCCAGGGGCCGGCAGCCAGCGGACGAGCGTGCCCGCGACCCGGCGGCCCGGCGCCAGCAGGGAGCGGCGACTGGGCCTCGGAACCCTGTGACATTGAGGCCGGCCGGCGGGGTTTCGGGGCTCGGGGGCCGCCGGCTCGCGGCCTGTGTGCCGCCCCGCGGCATCCCGCCTGGCTGCACCTGCGCCGCCTCGGCCGTGGTCTGGTTTCGGGTTCTGACCTTGGAGCGCCCGCTGGCCGAGGGCGGGGCCAGGGGTCGGCGGCTCTGCAGCCTAGGCCCGCAGCCCTCCAGCTACGACTGCGCGACCGCACCGGTTTAACGGGGCTCGGGGAGAGCCACCCCGCGTCCGCCCACGCGCGGGCCAGGCCCCGGGAGAGAAGACGCAGGGTGCGAGCCAGTTCAGCCCTGACGTCATGCTTATGTTTATTGTGCGTTTTCTCAATGCGTTCGGCGTCCCTTTGGTCGCCAGCAGTCCCCTGCTGAAGTCCCCGTTTGGAAGGAAGGGGAGGTAGGGGAGATGGGCCTGAAGCCGGAAGGTCCCGGGTGGGAGCTGGGTCATCCAGGTCATCGTCCGCGGACACTGGCAGTGGACCAGGCCGTATTTGCAGCCTTTCTGCCTGATGTCTTCTTCCTATTTTAGGCACATGCTAGGTTTTTAACCAAATGCTCAGTTGCATGCAGTGCATGCCGGTACCTTTGAGTTGTTTACCCTTTTCGTCCAGACAGTGGAGCCCGTCATGGTAGCTCAGCGCTTTAGGGTTTAGTCTCCTCACTAAAATTTCTTCTTGTTTTTTTTAACAAAGCCAGTTTTCTGCTAATTTCCTGTATATATATATTTCCTGAGTATATATTACGGCGTTTGGCCTATTATGAAGCCCCGTAAAAACGTGTCGATTGTTAAGAAAAATCTCATCCTCGGGTATTTTGTGAATTTAGAGTCGGTAACGAAGAAACAGTGGGTCATAGATGTTGGGGGATAAAAAAACCAAAGTTGCATCGACTTCCCAAATGTACTGGAATCCCCGATGGGTGTTTGCCCTTATTCATAGAGAAGGTGTGCGTTTTTCTCTTTCAGAATGTTGGCTACCAGAGTGTTTAGCCTAATTGGCAAGCGAGCAATTTCCACCTCTGTGTGTGTACGAGCGCATGGTAAGTGTAACTTCTTTTAAATGGGCTGAGCTGATTTCATCCTGTTCCCACTGTGTGTGAGCTCCTTTGCCGGAGTTTCAAACACAGATGGTCTAAGGTGGCTCAGATCCTGATTCTGCTGTTGTGGGACTTCAGGGGGGGTATCAATATTTTAACAGGGCTTACCTCTAGATTATAGAGCATTTATGAATCCTGTTGAATACTAGTCTGGAGTTTTGCTTACACTGATATTTCCCCCCTTTTCCTTCCCTTCCCATTTTTTTCAGGTTCAAGTTCCACCCCTTTCAAGAGATCTCCACCATACACGACTTTAATGATTTCCTCTCTCCCCCTAAAAAAGTCCCAACCATTTATCTCAAATACCACTTGCATTGTTGGGGCAATGGAAGGGAAGGAGCTTGGATTTCTAGCCTGAGCAGAATTCAATCTCATTTTTGTCTTGGATGAGCTACTTACATGTAGGAATCTCTTCTCACCTGAAATATATGTAAAGAGTTTAGTTCAGTGCCCAGCAGCACATGGCGAGTTTAGTTTTGCATCTATCAAGCATCTTTGGGCCTTTCCCCAGGATGTTTGCAGTCCGGAGAGGGACAGATATGTGAAGACAGTGTTTGAATAAGTGATGTGCCCTGAGGAGAAACACTTACCCCGGCCTGGGGTTCAGGAGAGGTTTTTGGAGGGGCGGCTTCTCTGTGCTGAAGGAATAGCAGGTTACCCTTATTTTCTAGAGGAGAATGGCATCCTAGACCGAGAGAAAGCCAGCGAAAGAACAGAATGCAAATTACCATGGCAGGTTGTGTTAGGGAGGGGTCAAGTGCAAGGCTTGAGTAGTGATAACTGGGAGAGCAAGGCTTATGAATCCAGGGGCTCAATAACCAGTAACTGCTACTGCCTCAACTGCTTTTATGTGTGAATTTTTCCTTGAAATTGTGTCCTCGAATTGGCGATCCTGTCTGTTGTCTTCACATTTTCCTCCATTCCTTATATTGTCCAGGATAACACAAATCATCTGCTGAGACTATCGTTGAAATGTTTGTTATTTAAATGGGGATATAATAAAGACAAGTTTGTTGTTTAATTAGTAGGTGTGGAATGAAACACTCCTTCATTGTAGGAAGCCAAGGTTATCTGGGTGGGTCAGTCAGGTAAGCGTGTGACTCTTGATTACAGCTCAGGTCAAGATCTCATGGTCGTGGGGGTGAGCCCTGCGTTGGGCTCTGCACAGGAGTCTGCTTGGGATTCTCTTCTCCCTCTCTCTCTTGAAATAAACGTTTTTATTTTTTATTTTATTTTTTTAATTTTTTTTTTTTTAACATTTATTTATTTTTGAGACAGAGAGAGACAGAGCATGAACGGGGGAGGGTCAGAGAGAGGGAGACACAGAATCTGAAACAGGCTCCAGGCTCTGAGCTGTCAGCACAGAGCCCGACACGGGTCTCGAACTCACGAACCGCGAGATCATGACCTAAGCCGAAGTCAGCCGCTTAACCGACTGAGCCACCCAGGCGCCCCGAAATAAACATTTTTAAAAAGCCTAGCAAGTCACTTATGACAGATTATATTTTGTGTCTGTTTTGGCTTTGCTTATATATTTTTTTAGCTTTGTTTAATTCGTTTGAGGTGCAGTTTACAGAAAGTACAATTTATCTTTTGTAAGCGTAATGTTCTGTGGATTTTGATAAGCTCACACAGCTGTGTAACAGCGATGCCAGTCAGGACTACGACATTTGCATCACCCCCGAAAGTTCCTTCACGTCCCCTTGGTCACTCTGGCCTTTCATAAGAGGCCAGCTTCCTTCTCTTTACAGTGGCATTAGCCAAAACTTATTCTTAGTTAGATTAGTCCCTTTTTGAAATCCTCCGGTGGCTTCTCGTGTCTGGGGTAAGATCTGCACTAGGCCTCTCTGATGTTATCAAAGCATACGCAAAAAGGAAATGACAGACCCAAGGCAGCTCTCCCGGGTGCTCAGGGTCCCCGTCCCCAGGGGTGTGACCCATTCCTGGTGTGTGGCAGGCTGTGGCTTCTGCCTCAGAGCTCCAGAGTTGTTATTTTAGAATAGCCTTTCCTCACCGCCCTTTGTGAAGATGCTGCCTGGCCTACATCATCCTGCTTTGTCTGCTTGGAGGGCTGACGTACTGGGGTTTCTGTGTGTTGTCTCTTTGCTTCCAGAATGCAAACTTTTTTGAGGCTGAGAACCTGCCTTTCTTCATTGCTGTGTCTTTGGTACACAGTACGCAGGTAGAGAAAACTGCGGTCCATTGAATAGGTCTTGTCCTTTTTTTTTTTTTTTTTTTTTTTTTTTTAGGTTTATTTTTGAGGACAGAAGGAACACGTGCATGCATGAGCAGGGGAGGGGTGGGGGTGGGGGGGAGACAGAGGATCCAAGCAGGCTTGGTGCTGTCGGCCCAGAGCCCCACGTGGGACTTGAACTCATGAACCGTGAGGTCGTGACCTGAGCCGAATCAAGTGTCAGACCCTTAACTGACTGAGCCCCCCGGGTGCCCCTGGCCTTCCGATTTTAGCTTTCACGCGTGGTGCCTGAATACACGGACTGGTTTTCCCCCTAAGATAGTAGCGCTTTGAAGTGCCACCGGCAGCCGCCTCTGTGTCTGGGTGCTTGTGCTGTGACACGTGTGATTGAGGGGGCCGCTCCTGATTCCCCAGATTTCCTCAGCAGAGGCTCAGGGAAAGACCCACCCAGCTGAGGACAGCAGCGACGAGCCCCTCGCTCAGATGCAAAGTCTCTTTTCGTCTCCCTCTTAAAGGAATGCTTGGTGTGCTAATCTTTGTGGGGTGTGGGGGACCAGGCCCAAAGTGCTGAGAACCCTTGCAGCCCCGAGACCACACGTTGGCCGTTCTTGTTCTAGAAAGTGCAGTTTTATGCTGAGAGTGTTCCAAGGTTGCGAGCATTCGCATTTTGATAACTTTACTGAGAGGTGATTGACACGACAGACACGGGCCCATTGAAAGCGCCCTTCAGTGGTTTTGAGTTGAGTTCCTGAGCTGTGCCATAACCACCGGTCAGTTGTGGAATGTCCTCGTTACCCCACTTTACGTCTGTTTTTAGTGATTAATGGGAGCTGAGTGCTGGTAGACATTTGTTTCTTTTAGGCCACTCATTTTTATAGAACCGTGGAAAGTAATTCCAGTCCTTTCCACCTTCAAGTTTTTGGAATCGGGCTGGGTATACGTAAGTCACTTCCGCTCCAGAGATAAGCATCTAGAGAAATTGTGCTTTGCTTGAGGTGCAGCGATGGGTCACTGTTGTTAACGTGACCTGGGAGCGTGTGCTCATGGCGACTCCGCTAACGGAAGCGAAGCATTTTTGCAAGACCTCACTCCTCCAGACCAGTTTGGATCACAGCGTTTTCTTGCAAGCATAGGATGGAATTGAAAAAACAGCTTTCAGCAGTGGGAAAGCCCTAAATACAAATGAAGATACTCCTTTGTGTTCTGGTTTCTGAGCTGTTTCTCTTGAGCCACACACAGATGCGTTCTTGTTTTAAGGCACTAAGATTTCTATCTCTTGGAGCAGAAATCCCCATTTTGTCCTCTCTCCACTGATAACAACTTGGGTTTGCTCTGCCGGGAGTTTTGTGTGTTCAGTTACATGGACGTGTAAGTACACCAGCGGTTTATCTTAAAAAAAAAAAAAAAAAAAAAGTCCCCGGATCTTCTGTGACTTGCTGAGGACGCGACTGTTTCCTCGTTCTCTTGACTGCCGTCCCTTGCTTCCTGCTCTACGTGCGCCCCGATTCCTTTCCTCTGCTGTACCTTTTCTTTCTCCTGAGCCCCCGTGCCGTGACCTGGGACCCACGGGTCTGTCCGCTTCTGGCCTGTGAGCACCCACGGGCAGCCGCCTCTGTTCGCTGCTCTCAGCTGGAGCCGCGGCGAGCGTGTAACAGGTGCTCAGCCAACATTTCTGAACCTGTGAACGAATGACACCTTTGACACACCTGTGGGGGTAGTTGCGTCCCTCCTCTGTTGGGCGCAGGTTGTTTGTTTCTGGGACAGTAAACAGCGCCCTGTGTCTTGTTTCTGACCTTTGGACGCTTGTTTCTTTTACGAGTTTTCTGTCGATTTTGCTCTCCCTCCTTAGTTTGAGTCTCCTGCAGAAGGGCCTTCGTGTAGGCCAGCAGGACGTCCCGAGAGCCCCGCGTGCCCTCTGCGTGGTGCTGGTACGCGTGACCCTGCCGTCCCCGGTGGCAGTTGGCCTGGCAGGGGTGTGTCGGCTGCGAGAAGGGCCGCGCTCAGCCGGCCCCGCACCCTCGCCTCGCCGTCTGGGCCTGCTTCCCCCGACGGTCCGTCGGCCGTGTGACACTGTGGCCTCAGTCCCTGGGACGACCGAGGTCTTCAGGGTGCACACGCCTGTCCTCGTGTGGGTTGGTCACTCGGAACCCGTGTGAATTTTCAAACACTCGTCGCTGTGTTTTGTAGGAAGCGTCGTGAAGAGTGAAGATTACGCTCTCCCGAGTTATGTGGACCGGCGTGACTACCCCCTGCCCGACGTGGCTCACGTCAAGAACCTCTCTGCCAGCCAGAAGGCCTTGAAAGAGAAAGAGAAGGCCCCCTGGAGCAGCCTCTCCATCGATGAGAAAGTTGAATGTGGGTCTTGAAGCAGAAGTGTTGGCAGACCGTGTGAGAGAGAATGTCTGCCGGGGTCTGGGCTGTGAGCTTGGGGGCGCCGCCCGGAGACCAGCACGGGGCGTGTCCCGGGGGCTTGTTCCGGGGTCCCGGCTCTGTGGGCTGGCCGCACCTCTGCCCGGGTCCCTGGGGCTCCGGTCCCCCAGGAGGAGGGTGCGGACACGGCTTCTTGGCGGCCCTGCCGGGTGGGCGGTGTCCGCTCTAACTTACAGAAGATCAGAGGCCGAAAGTCCCCGTCAGGTGGCGGGGGGTGGGGGTGAAACTCTGGGGACTCAGAGGAAGAATTCACTGGTTCTGTGGGGTTTTCGTGCTCAAAGCAGACTAGGTGCGTTCCGTCCCCTCCGCCACCCCTCGTACCCGTGTGGGAGAGCACGTGCGTGTGCGCTGTGCCCCTCGGCCGTGTCGCGGGCCCCGCCTCACAATCTGGCACGGCCTCCCCTCACCCGCACCGACGGCTGTGCTCTCTCCCCAGTGTACCGCATGAAGTTCAACGAGAGCTTCGCGGAAATGAACAGGAGCACGAACGAGTGGAAGACGGTTGTGGGCGCTGCCATGTTCTTCATCGGCTTCACCGCCCTCCTCCTGATCTGGGAGAAGCACTATGGTGAGTGGGGGTGGCGGGGGCCTGGGGTCTCGGGTCGCAGCCACGCAGGCCCGGATCGGGTCGGCTCCGCGCCGTCTTCCGGCGCCTGGGAGTGGGCCGTGGGCGCCTGTGCACGAGGCGGGCGCCTCCGCTCTGGGGTCCGGCTCACGTTCACCGAAGCGGTGTAAGCCACCTTCTGCCTTCTTCACGGCGGGCCGTGCTCGGTAGCGAAGGACTTCCTGCTCTGTATGGCACACCGCCTTTCTGTGGCGCTTTATGACGTTATTGGAGGACGGCGTCGGGAAGGTTCGGTCAAGGAAAAGGGCGTTGTTTCTTATCGAAGGGCTGTTTCGACTGAATAGGGACTGTGTCTCCATAAGCAGATTTCTGGGTCGTTAGACCTCACAGGGTCTGCACAGAGGCCGTTGGAGTTGTCTGCTCGTTCCGTGCTACCTCTCCCGGGTTCTTTGTGTCCGGGCAGAATGGCTTTTTCCTGTTCCAGACGGCTGTGATCCTGTACCTTTGGTCTGACCGTGGACGTGTTCTTCAGGACTCACAAGTCACTCGTGGTTTCTTGTTTGTGCTCAGCGCTGGTCTGTAGGCCCCCTCGTCTACGTCTTACGGAGCAGACATTGTGCTCTCAGCTCGTGTTTCATTGATAACCTTTCGTCAACAGAGAATAGTTGGGAAATATCAAGAGTTGTCAGTGCCCAGAATTCAAAACCCGGGTGTGGGTGTGGGTGCCGAGCGGCAGACGACTTTGCTAGCCTGGCGGCCAGTGTGTTGGGGGAAGGCCTGACCCGTGTAACGCGTGGGCTTAGAAACAACCCGTCAGGACGACGTTGTCTCATGAAATTGTTTTGGGCTTTAGTGTATGGCCCCATCCCGCACACCTTCGAGGAGGAGTGGGTGGCTAAGCAGACCAAGAGGATGCTGGACATGAAGGTCAGCCCGATCCAGGGCTTCTCAGCCAAGTGGGACTACGACAAGAACGAGTGGAAGAAGTAGGAGCCGCCACTGCACCCACCCGAGCCTCTCCTCGCCTCGCCTCGCCTCGTTCTGCCACCTCCGTGCAGCTCAGCGCGTCTCCCGGAAACTGTTATGTTGCAGTACCGATGCTAATAAACGAGCAGTTTACGTGAACCCTGCCGTGGTTGCTTCTTTGGTGACTGTAAGTGCCAGTGCCCGTTGTTTGAAACGGTTTGTCCCAAGTGTCTGCTGCAAACTTATCTCGGGTGTAGACGAAATAGCAAGAGTAGGTCGTTCAAGGGGACGTCATAGAAAAACAAGAAACGTAGGGTCTTTGTACGCGGGGTGTTTGGGTTTTCGACTAGAAATTTTTATGAGCGTGAAATCCCATCGTGGAAGCTGGGCCAGCAGAAGCCCCCATGGCTGTTTTTCTTCTGGGACCGCCCTCCCGCCTTGACGTTGTCCGTGCAGGTTGCAGTGGGTGACCGTGGGCTTAGGAAGGGCGGGCTGAGCTCCGTCAGTGATGGACGTGGTTCCCTGGCCGCTCTCGGCCTTTTAGTTTAGAAAGCGACGTCGGAGTCCGTGCCAGGGAACTGCCATCATCCCAGCCCCGGCAGGCCCCCTCTGGGCTCGCATCCCGCTGTCCTGCTCTCCCGCCTGCCCTGCCCGCCAGATCCCCTCACTGATCCCTGGAGGCCCTGCCGAAACAGCAGAACAGACCCTAGAACGTTCCATGCGAGGAGCTGTGCAGAGGGCTGGCACGAGGGGTCTCCCAGCAGCCTCAGTGGGGAGTGTGCGGAGAGCGGGAGGCGGCCTTTGAGAAGCGCAGCCGTAACTGGGAGGGGAAGTTGGCCTGGGGCTCGATCAGAGGCTGTCACAGGTGGTTAGAAGTCGCTGAAGATTGAGCAGGTTATGTAAAACCCCTGATTGTAGAATTGTCCTGATGGTTTAGGAATGCCCTCGCTCCCTTGTTTTGAAGGGCCCCCTGACTTCCCCGGGAGGCCCTCCCCGCCTTGGGGGGAGGGATGCTGGGATCTGCAGGGGATGGGAGTCTGGCTGTGAGGGCCAGTGTGAGGCCAGTATAGCCTCCGGATGGCCTCACCTACAAAGCTCGGGCCTCCTGCTAGATGGTACCATTTTCAGCTCTTTCCCAGGGTGGGCTCCTGCATGGGCCCGAGGTGCCTGACGTGGCCCAGGGTCACTCCTGACTCGTTACCTGGCCCTTCTGACCCTTAAATGACCCATTGATTGAGAACCTACCCGGGCCAGGCACTTCAAGGCCACTGTCCCTCCACAGAACAACCCCGAGAGGAAGGGGCCTTTACCCCGGGTTAGACGATGGAGCTAAACGGGGCTAGAAGTGGAGGGCTCTGCCTGAGGGAACTCGAGAGAGTCCTGGAGACGGTGTTCGAAGGTCCTTCTGACCCCCGGAGTCTTATGCCGGAAAGCTCCAAAGTCTCCTTGAGCCTGGGGACTTTCTCTGGGGTAACCAGGCTTTCTTGGCCTGCCCTTACCGTGTTGGAACCTGCTCTCTTGAACTTGCTAAGAGGGTTCTAGTTGTACATCAGTGTCAGTTTCCAAAATGTGACCCTGGAGTCCTGTCGTCTGTGTCCTTGCCCCTCTCCTGCCACCGTAGTGGCAATTCAGGAGGGAGCAGCGTTCGTGCCCGGTTCAGTCTGTCATCCCTACGCCAGAGGGCCACCTGACCTTTGCTCTCTCATCTGCATGCTGTGGGGTGTAACAGACCCGACTCTTGGGGCCCTTATCCTTGCAGGGCTCATAGGAACACCGAGGACGAGTAAAACGATGGGCAGAATGGGAAGCTTCAATGATGCTCCTCAGGGTTGGGGCGGGCGTGGGAACAAGTTGAGGTTGGTTGGGGGAGGGCTCCCTGAGAATGTAACTTGTCAAGGACCAGCCAAGAAGAGCGTCAAAAGTCATCTTGGGGTGGGGGTGCGGGTGGCAGGTGGAAACGGTTCCAGACAAAGGCCCTGGGAGGACAGAGCTGAAGGCCCACCAACGGGGCTGAAGTGCCGTGCGGTGGCGGGGAGGAAGGAAGCTGGGGCAGGGCGCTGGGAACACCAGGGAGGCCGGGGGGTCCCTGCACCCCTAGGAGTGGGGCTCCCGACAGACCCAGGCTTGGTCTCCATGTGGAGCCATCTGCAGAGCCCCCCCCCCCCCCGCCCCCCCAGCAGCTCCTCATCTTTTGCGGGGAGAGTTCCTGGCTATTGAAATGCACCTTGTCCCTTTTTCCTATTATTTTTGCCTCTCACTCGTGTTCACCTTGTTACCAGCCGGCAGCTTTCCACCCTGCACAACTTAAAAAAAATCATTCTGGAGGTGCCTGGGTGGCTCAGCCGGTTGAGCGTCGGACTTGTGATTTTGACTGAGGTCACTATCCCAGAGTTGTGGGATCGAGCCTTGTGTTGGGCTTTGTGTTGAGTGTGGAGCCTGCTTGACATTCTGTCTCTCTCTGCCCCTCTCCTCTCTAAAAATATAAATAAGTAAATAAATAAATAAAAGTTATTCCCTGCAAAGGGACAGTCAACAGCAGACTTCTTTTTTTTTTTTTCAACGTTTTTTATTTATTTTTGGGACAGAGAGAGACAGAGCATGAACGGGGGAGGGGCAGAGAGAGAGGGAGACACAGAATCGGAAACAGGCTCCAGGCTCCGAGCCATCAGCCCAGAGCCTGACGCGGGGCTCGAACTCACGGACCGCGAGATCGTGACCTGGCTGAAGTCGGCCGCTTAACCGACTGCGCCACCCAGGCGCCCCTCAACAGCAGACTTCTGAAACACAGTCCTAGAAGGCAGAAGGCAGTGGAACGATAATTTCCTCTCGAATGACAGAATCCGTGAAACTGTTATAACGAGCAGAGAAAGCAGGATCTTCCTAGGTGAAGATCAGCTTTTATTACGGACTGGTCTCTGGAGAAGTGCTGCAGGGCACGGTCGGGAAGAAGGGGATTGAACTCCGAGGGAAGGAGCGGGCTGCGAGAAGGAAGGGCAGAGGCACCGGGAGCCGTGAAGGCAGGTGCGCCCCCGCGCCGGTGAGGGCAGCGGTGAACTCGACGATGACAGTTGTGGGGGTGAGTGGCTAGCACCGTGGGGAAGGGATTCTAGGAGGATGGAGCCTGCAGTGACCTCCTTCTTGAGTGTCTGTGAACCCCCACATAAAAACAGTAACTATAGAGAAGCCAAAATCCGTACTGACGGTATCAGAAAATGAGGCAAGGAGGTATTACTCCTACGGAACACCCCTTCCCAACGATGGAGAGTGGAAGGCGGAAGCTAGGGAATATCGACTACGGCTCCGTGACCGGTCCACTTCTTGTCTGTTCCTGCGTCCTGTCTGCTTCCTGTGGCCCACCTGCTTCCTGTCTGCTTCTGCGTCCTGTCTGCTTCCTGTCTGCTTCCTATGGCCTGTCTGCTTCCTGTCTGCTTCCTATAACCTGTCTGCTTCCCGACAGCTTGCCGTCTGCTTCTTTGTCCCCCTTGTGTGTTACCGGCCGAGCTGCTTCAAAACTCAGTAGTGGTGGCTCCTTCCATCACGGCAGTTGAGTCTGGTCTCGGTCTTTCTCGCGCAGGATTAGCCTAGCAGAGTTCTTCGAGAAGGCCTGGTACAGGGGGAGAGCAGCGCGCAGCCGGGCCTGGGATGTGGAGGAGTTTCTGTGTGCCGTCCTGCCACGGAGAGGCTGTCAGCTGGGGCTTTGAGGAGCCTGAGACATCCCGGGTCCCACGAGGTGTCACAGAGCGGTCTCCAAAAGGGAGTGTCACCGTGGTGGGGGCAGGAGCATGGTCAATTAGTTTTTTTCGAAAAGAGCAATTGAATAGGTTGAACATGTATTTTTTTTTTTAAAGTTTATTTTGAGGGATCGTGTGCGTGTATGCCTGGGGGAGGGGCAGAGAGAGGGAAAGAGAGGATCCCAGGCAGGCTCTGCATGGACAGTGAGGAGCCCCCCGTGGGGCTCGAACCCATGAACTGTGAGATCATGACTTGAGCTGAAACTAAGAGTCAGATGCTCAACCAGCTGAGCCACAGGTGCCCCGAAAGTGTACTTTTTAAAATAATTTTTTGATGTTTGTTTTTGAGAGAGAGAGAGACAGTCTGAATACAAGTGGGGGAGGAGAAGAGAGAGAGGGAGACACAGAATCCGAAGCAGGCTCCAGGCTCCGAGCTGTCGGCACAGAGCCCGACGCGGGGCTCAAACTCACGAACCACAAGAATGTGACCTGATGTGAAGCTGGATGCTTAAGCGACTGAGCCACCCAGGCTCCCCTAACGTGTATTTTTAATGCATCTTTGATATTGGTATTTGAAGGAGAAAAAGATGTTTTTAGGTTAAGAGAACGTCGATAGCACTCTCTCTTTAAAATAGGTTTTTATTGGGGCGCCTGGGTGGCTCAGTCGGTTGGGCGTCCGACTTCAGCTCAGGTCACGATCTCGCGGTCCGTGAGTTCGAGCCCCGCGTCGGGCTCTGGGCTGATGGCTCAGAGCCTGGAGCCCGCTTCCGATTCTGTGTGTCCCTCTCTCTCTGCCCCTCCCCCATTCATGCTCTGTCTCTGTCTCAAAAATAAATAAACGTTAAAAAAAAAATTAAAAAAAAAAAGTGGGTTTTTATTGCAAAATAGTTGCCAGTATTTTCTCCTTTAGTTATGTTATTTTTAGTACACACATAATTGTTCTTTTTAGTTTTTAAAAAATTTATTTAAAATATAATTTATTGTCAAATATTTTCCATACAACACCCAGCGCTCATCCCAACAGGTGCCCTCCTCAATGCCCATCACCCACCCTCCCCTCCCTTGCACCCCCCATCAACCCTCAGTTTGTTCTCTGTATTGCAGAGTCTCTGATGGTTTGCCTCCCTCCCTCTCTGTGTGTAACTTTCTTTTTCCCCCTTCCCTTCGCCCATGGTCTTCTGTTAAGTTTCTCAAGATCCACATATAAATGAAAACATGATGTCTGTCTTTCTCTGACTTATTTCACTCAGCATAATACCTTCTAGTTCCATCCACGTTGTTGCAAATGGCATGATTTTATCCTTTCTCATTGCCAAGTAGTATTCCATTGTATAGATAAACCACGTCTTCTGTATCCATTCGTCAGCTGATGGACATTTAGGCTCTTTCCATACTTTGGCTGTTGTCGAAAGCGCTGCTGTCAACATTGGGGTACGTGTGCCCCTGTGCATCAGCACTCCTGTGTCCCTTGGGTAAATCCCTGGCAGTGCTATTGCTGGGTCGTAGGGTAGATCTATTTGTAATTTTTTGTGTAATTTGTAATTTTCTGTTTTCCAGAGCAGCCGCACCAGTTTGCATTTCCGAGATAGCCCTTTTTTGATAGCGACTCTTAGAAACCCTTTTCAGATTCTGTCAAGTCTTCTGGGTGCTTTGAAATGCTTCACAAGTTGAAGCCGACATCACCTTCTTGCGTCTGACTCTGCCTTCAGAGTGTTGGTTTCCCCCGGTGCGATGAACTCCCAGGACTGTTCCCGCAGCCTTCACATGTGTCAGATGTGGGCTCACTCCACACGTCGCCTAAACCCTAGACCGCACAAAGGCTGGTGAGGGGCTGAGTGTGCCTCCAGCACCTGGGTCCCGGCCCTGGCTTACCGTTCTCATGCATCATTTGTTCACAACAGCTGGGAGTTATTCACTGCATTTTACAAAGTCAGGGATGGGGGCACAGAGAGGTGCAGTGACTTGGCTGAGGTCACACAGCCGGTAAAGGCAGTGCTGGGATTCAACCCCCCGGTGGCCTGCACCAGAGCCCCATCAGCGGCTGCTGTGGTGCAGTCTTTGCTTGGGCCCCTGGCCCACAGTAGGTGCTCAGTAAATGTTTACTGAGTATACGTGTCCAAATCCTAGGACGAGTCAACCTCTCAGGATCTCTTCAAATGACTTCCTCATCTTCCTGTGACGGCCACCACTTCCTGGCCCCTGAACCAACCAAAAGTCGACACCCAAATCAGCCACAGTCGCTGTTGTCCAACCGACCAATCACATCACAGCAGCTCAGCCGTCCCTTCCCAGACCTGCCCTACAGGCAGCATCTGGGATGGATGTTAGGAATCCCATTCCTCTCATGAAACATAATCGTACGGTGCCACTGCCACTGTGAATCTGGTGCACAAGCAGGGTGTGGGTCGCAGACAGGGATGGAAAGCGACACTATCACCATTGGGGGATTACGGTCCCCTGTAAGAAGCCGATGGGCGCTCTGGCCACCGCTCTCAAAGATGCGCACATGGAGGTCCAGGCCCGGTCATTGCTAGTCTGAGCCAGGGTGACCACCTCGTCCTGGCTTACCCTGGGACCTTTACAGTTTTAGCTCAAAAGCTCTGCGTCCCTAGGGCTGTCAATTACGTTGTGTCGTAGGACGCGAAGGCAGTCCTGACAAAGTCCCACGGGAAGCACGGGAACTGTCCATGCAGGCGACCACACATCCCGGAGCCCCTTGGTCCCAGGGTGACTGGAGGGTTGGCCACCCAGCTACAGAGCCGTGTTGAGAGCGGGCATCCCTCCCGAGGGCGCTGAGGTTCACGAGGAAGTTCACGGTGAAACAGGCTTTGTTCCCGTGTTCCTCAGCCCCGGCTGCGAGGTGGGGTCTCCTGGCGGCCACCTGAAGGCCCTGAGGCGTGGGCCTCACCCTGGGTGTATCAGTGGGGTTGAAAATCTCCCCCGGGTGACTCAGTGTAGGTTCGAACCGCTGCGTTCATTCCCAGGTTGCCTGGAGAATGGGTGGGACCAACAGACTTCTGCCCAACCCGGGGCTCCTGAGCCAGACTCTGCAGGGGAGCAAATCTGGAGTAAGTAAGCCCCCAGGCAGGCGCTCTTGAGGCCAGGCTCGGGGTGGGGACACCACCTCCCCCGGACGAGCCTGGTGACCAAGGGGGGACCCAGCTGCTGAACTGGGCTGACGGGAGAGGTAGGGAGGTGTTCGGTGCGAGGTCCCCGCGTTGACACGGGCTCTCCCCCATCAGCAGGCTTTTGAACCTCACGCCTTCACAGAGGTGGCATGGGGCTGGCTGTCATATCCCCTGTGAACACGAGGTGGCATCCAGGCTCCGTGCTTGTCCTGCAGCCCCCAGAGGTTGGCTCTGCCTTTACAACTTTTTCCCCTTTGTGAGACTTGTCTCCTGGAAAGCTGGAGGAGAGTTGGTGCCATCTGGGTTCTGGACGGTGGCCTGAATCGTCCTGCTGGGCGTGACGTTCCTTTGAAAGCCTCGTGTCTGCTGGTGGACATTCATGGGCATATATATGTGGTTTGCTCCACCACACGGCTGTATTTGTTTGAAAATGGGAGCGATTATTTCTGCAAATTGAGAGTGAAATGGACCCCCCTCCCCGTTTCCCTGGGGGAAGAGCTTTTGTAGGCTTCCCAGCACCGCACACGTCAGAGGTGAGCTCACCTTCTCCGACTTGAGGAGCTCAGATCCGTGTGATCGGGCCCCAGATTTGCCTCCACCCCGGGGAAGGGGACGGAGCGAGATAGACTCCCCCTTTGTCCCTGTCCCTACCGACGCCAAACCTCTGCGATTGGAAGGACGGGACCCCCGTCCTCATGGGTCAAGCGAGACGCGTTTTCATCTGCTCGGGAAAGCCCAGTTTATTTCCGAACTCGTGTCGTTGTCAGAGTACCCGGGAACTGCTTTCTACTTCCAGGCCCCGAGGGTGACTGTTATGTAACAGAGCTGAAAAACATCGTGTAAAAGGCCCACTTTGGAAATGGGGAAACAGCCTCCGGGAGCCGGGCTGTGTGGGGTGGGGAAGCCAGGCCCTGAGTCCAGTCCTGGTTGCCCAGTAGCCTGGTGAGCGCCCTGCCTCTTCCTGCCTGGTGTCACCATCTGAAGAGGGTGTAGCACAAGGACACGGCTGCCACTGGGGAGCTGGGCGGGTTCCTCAGCCAACCTGCAGACTCCGGCCACACAGAGCAAGCAGCTCCTGAAATGCCAGCTGACGGCATCCGCGGGGCTCCCGCAATGGACACCGCTGCTTTGTGGCCCAGGGTCTGTCCAGGTTGATGGTGCAGCTTCCCCATGCTGGGAACACTGGGGTTTTACAGGGAAAATGAAGTTTCCAGAGACCTTCTCAGGGCCTTCTTATGTTGCCATGTTTTGGCTCTCAGCCTAAAGTCGCTGAGCCCAGGCTCAACCTCCCTGCCCCGCAGAGCACTGAGCAGTGCACGAGCTGTCTTCAGGGCCTTGCCTGTCCAGCTCCCCTGCCCCCAGCGTCACCAGGAGAGAGAGGCTTCTTATCCAGAGCGGGCAACAGCTTGGGTTCGCACTTCTGGCCTCGGGCTCTGGGCTTCTGGTCATGTGTGGGGCAGCCTGACGGACTGGGCTGTGTGTGTGTGTGTGTGTGCGTGCGCGTGTGTGCGTGTGCGGTGAGTATCTCAGAAGCCACAGGAGTAAACAGGGTATGTTTTCTTGGGGCATCGTTTTCACTCAAAGTTTTGGAAAAAAGTCCTTACTGTTTATGAGTAAAGCAAACACGGATATACCGTAGAACGGAATGAAAAGCTTAAGTCAGTTTTAAAGACAAAACACATGGCTTCAAAGAGATTTGCACGGGGGCCAGTTGGAACTATCCGTGGCGGAGCTCTCCTCTGCTTAAGGGAACTTGAAGAATAAGTCCGCGAGCCACACGCATTTAAGTACATGCTATGTGCAAGGCACTGAGGGACCAGGAAATGGGAGACACATGATGGTCTCATGGTCGAGAGAGGGGTCTCAGCTTCATCACCACCATCACCGTCCCCATTATTACCTTCTTCGTCTTAATAAACTTCAAAACACCTGTTTGCCTCCCACCGTAACCCTGGTTTCTAGGATATCGCCTGGCACCTATGAGACGGCCAGTGAATATTTACCCAATGGGTGCTTGAGCGTGACGTAATCAAGCCAGCGTCTGTGTTGTGTGTTATCTCGGTTCCTGTTTACTGCGGTCCTAGAAGTAGGAAAGTACGGTTATCTGTTCTGGATGGGGACGTTGAGAGAGGCTGGACCCCTTCCAGAGGCCGTATGCCAAGTAAACGGTAGAGTCAGGATCCAGATCCTGGTCTGTCCGGCTGCAGTGCCTGCAGCTCCACCTTGCCCCACGGTGGCCTGAGGACCCTGGCACAGCCGTCAGATTGGACTTGAGCCGAGAGGGCAGGGCACGAGCGCCCGAGGCTGGCTGGGCCAGGACGGCTTTGATTTAGCTTCTCCATGGGATGCTGAGACGATCCAGTGTCCGGATGGCAGAGACGGCCCGCTGGAGTTGACCACGTGGGTTCCGGAGGTGTGACAGCAGGGAATTTAGGCAGCGATTTCATGTTTGGGGGTTCTTGGCCAGCAGCCACGTGGGCTTCGGTCCCGCCAAGTTGTTTCTGCATGCGGTGTAGCTGTGCTGGGCTGGAGGGCGTCTCGAGGGGTTTTCCCTTTGATCAGGAGCTTGCTGGGGGCACCTGTAAAGCAGAGTCACAAGGTTGCCCTGGAGGACTTTCCCAGCCATTAGGGCCACTGCTTCCTCAAACCTCCCCGAGGCCCCATTGGAAAACACCAGCGTGGGATCGTCCTGAGTCTGGGAGAGCTGCTGTTCTGCGGCTGGGACGCGATGGGCTGGGGAGACTGAGGGCCCACGTCAGGTGCCTGGAGGCAGTGTTGGGTGCTAGCTCAGCGTCAGGGTTGGGCAGAACAGGAGTGTCCTGTGGCTACAGAAAGAAGTTACTCCAGACTGGGGGCTTAAGACAACAGGCATTCATTCACTCTCCCTGTTCCGGAGGGCAGAAGTCCAGAGTCAAGGTGTGGGCAGGGCTGTGCTCGCTCCGGAGGATGCAAGGAAGGACTTTCCTCTTCTGGCGGCCCCTGGCATTCTTGGGTTTGTGGCTGCAGTGCTTTGGTCCCTCACCCCATTGTCACGCGGCCTTCCCTGTGTCTGTCCAATTTCCTTCCCCTTTCTCTTCTAAGGACACCTGGCATTGCGTTTATGGCCCACCCTAGTCCAGTGTGGCATTTGTGAGGACTCTATTTCCAAACGAGGTCACGTTCACAGGGTCAGGACTTCACCGACGGGGGCGGGGGGGGGGGGGCGGCGAGGACACGATCCCACCCCCAGCAGATGGCATCGCCGCCCTCAGGCTATCCCACAACCGTCACAATAAACTACCAGAGCATTTGAGTTTGGACTTGTCTTAGGAGTTGGCCTTTTTCAGAGTGCAGGGGACGTTTTCTGCCTCTGCCCCGGGCCACGACCCCTTCCTCAGAGCACCACGCGGATTTCTGGTGGTGACTCATCACCCCTTGGACGGGGGCTGGGTGTGGGGCCTGGCCTGAGCCCACCAGGCATCCCAGTCCTCTGCCAGAGGGATCCGTTTGTGGTTGAGGGACGGATGGTGGCCTGTGACCCCCCCTTGTGCACCGTAGTCGGGGCCCCTGCCGGAGAGGCTGGGGGAAAGCGCTTCTTCTCCCCCTGAGTCTGGACCCCCGGGGCACAGGGCGGTAGTGAGCCCACCTGACCACCAAGCCCACGGGGCAGAGTGAGCCAGAGATGGAGAAGAGAGTTGTGCTGTCTGGCGTAATTTGAGCCCCGGATTCAGCCTCACCATGAGCCAATAAATTCCTTTTTCCTCCTCCATCCGTTCAAGCCAGTTTAAGTTGATTTTTTTTTTTTTAATCATTCATAACAGAAAGAGCCTAATTAAGCACACGGGGTCAAACACTTGGAGTCGACACCCTCTCTGAGAATCCAACCAAAGCTAAGACTGCTTTCCCCAGAAGCACTATGAGCACACACAACTGGGCGAGGGGTCCGGCCAGGAGGCCAGCGGGGTGCCGGGAATCTCGAGCTGAAACCGACCTGACAGAAAATGCTAAAAAGCCCTTGGATGCCACCCCGGAGTCTTTCCCGGATCTGAGATGGGAGGAGACAGAGCCCTGTGCTTGGGGGGGGGGGGTGGGGGGGGGGGTCTGCCTGCCTCCCAGAGGGACGGGAGCCCAGGGCGGCTGCATCAGGTATCTGCTCTGCACCTCGGCCTCCCGCTCAGTCCCGGCTCCTCCCCTTGCCACCTGCAGTCTCCGGGGCGGCAGGAAGTGGGAGGGGGAGGTGGGCGTGACCACGCTGGGGGTGGGGGGCAGCTGCCCGGAAAGGTGGGCACCCGACCCGGGACGGCTTCTGAGGATGCGGCCCCGCGGCGCTGTTTAAAATAAAAATAAGGGAAACAAGCCCGTGTTTACCGAGAGGGGAATGTGGAAACTGATGGTGGCGCTTCCCGCGGGTCGTCTGGAAGCTGCAGGTGCACGAGTTCCAGCAGGGAGGAGCCACCCGGTGCGGGGAGAGGCTGCAAGAAGCTGAGGGCGTGGTGCCCGGGCGCGGAGCACCGCAGTCACGCGGTCCTGGGGGGGCCGGGGGGGGGGGTGCTCCACCTGTGGTGGGGGAAGCGGCGTGGGCGTGTGAGGTGTGTGTGCAGCTGCGGCACGGGGCTGCCCCGGCCGGCGCGGAGGGGTCTGGGGGACGCAGGGCCGCCAACTCTGCCCGGGTTTGGTTCTTTGCCGACCGTGAGGCGTAGACCCAGGAGAACCCCGGCCCCAGGGCCTGCCCTGCGGGGTCCCCGCGAACCCTACCCTTGCACACGCAGGGTGTGCGCCCACGCTCAGGCACACGTGCATAGGCACACACAGCACAGTGCACACGCCCACAGTGCACGCGGACCCAGGGGTGTGCGCGCACAGGCAGGCGCGCACACGCACACGCACACGCACACGCCCGGAATGCTGACGACTCTGTGTAAGTCTCCAAACCCCTCCACCCCGGATCCACCTCAGGATTCCCTGGTTAGGTGGTTCGGTGAATCGCGTTTCCCTTTGCGCAGAGTGGGTGGCTTTCTGTTACTTGTGGCCGCACACCTCGACTTGAATGCGCTTCATGGGGTCAGTGTAGGGACCTTGTGCCTCTGGGGAGCGTTTCCAACCCCGGATCCAGGCCACCCTTCCCGTGTGTAGATGGAAAGCTCAGGTTTAGCCAGGCGAGCCGTGCAGGTGTACACATAGCCCGCCACCCTGTGACCGTGTGACCGTGGACACTGAGCGCTGGTCACTGGCCTCCATGGGGTTTTTGACATAATGGTGTATAACCAGGGACTGCAGCCGCTGAATGCTGAGCTCTTTATGTTGTGAGTGAATTCTGTATTTTCGGCCACCTGCAGGGAACAGATCTTTCTGATGCTTACCCTGGAAAGATCCCGTTGGGTCAGAATCGGGGTCTCAGATGTCTGAGCGGCCCGTTTTGCTTCCTCGGGCTTGAAAAACACACCAGAGCGCCCCCCCCCCGCCCCCCGACTCCCCGTTGCCGTATTAGTGTGGCCCGTGGTCCCCCTTGGGCTTCTGGTAGAGGAGGGCAAGGCTGTGCACATTTGGGGAGCGGCCTGGGCAGGCCTGTCCACAAGGGCCAGTTAAGCCGGAGGGGCTGTGGCGCGGCCCCCAGCGCAGCTCCGACCCCGTGGTCGGGGAAGGGCTTTGTTTCCATTTTGTCGGCTGGGCACTTGGATCCTGAGGCTGTGTCTTTGGATAAATGGTGGGGCCCGGGGTCTCTGCTACAAAGACCGCCAGCCACTTGGCCAGTATTCTTCTGAGTATGGATTTAGTGTTAGAGAAGAGGCCTGTGCAGTTGAAGGTTTTCTTGGTTTTGCTTTAAAATTACAAAATATCTCAGACGTACAGAACCGTATAAAGGGTGATACAGTGAACACAGCAGACCCGTCACCTGGCCTAAGAAACAAAACACTCCCCGGGGTCCCTTCTCGCTCACCTGCTCCGTCCCCCAGAAGTGACCCTCTCTTCACACAAGGTGTTTTTCCCTGTGGGCATTTCCCCCCTGCAGTTTCCTTCCCCAAAGGGGTGAACTCAGGAGTGATTTCTTCACTTTTCCAAAGGACGCCTGAGCCTCCTGTACCTGTAGCCTTCTGCCCGTGTGGTGCTTGGGCCCCGGGGACGGTGCAGGGTGGACCCTCGTGGGTGAGTGGTCCTGGTTCTGGTCGACCTCCTGCCTGCCTCACCCAGGTCACGCGGGCCACCTCCCGGGGCCCGCTGCAGCCTCCTCATCTAAACAGCCAGGGGCCCAGCCGGCGCCCCCACCTCCGCGCGCCCCCCCACCCCCACCCCAGGGGGCTGGAGGGCTGTTGGGAGGACGACAGCAGGGGCTCCCTCCTCTGATTGACAGGAGCCCGCGGTAAATATTAGGGGTTGTTATTATCATGCAAGCTCCGGGCACGGGCACGTTCTGACGCTGTTTCTCAGGAGACAGAGGAGGGGAGCTGCTTCCTCCTCGTTCCTGGGGTGCAGGGTGCTGGTCCCGCCACCTTGGCTGGACCATCATAGCCTCTTTGCACACAGACAGCCTTGGACTCCTTCCCCAAAATAAAAAAGCAAAAGAAAAGGGTTTCTTCATAAGCTGTTTAGCAACCCAGGGAGGGAAAAAACAATCAGAGACGTGGAAACAGCGCTGGGGGGGGGGGGGGGCACTGTGCAGGGAGCTGGCGTTCCCTGCGGTGAGCCCGCAGAGCCGCCCGGACCACACGCAGCAGGACCTGCACCCGCTGGGGAAAAGGGGAACAGGAAAAGCATGGCAGGTTGAGCAACTCAGGGCCCAGATTGGGGCCGTCAACCACAGTCCATGGACGCTGCAGCTGCCTGGTGTTTGCACAGGAAGCGCCCCCACACCGGGACGGGCGGGCCCCTCCGCGCACGCAGGGTGGGTGCCTCGGGGGTCCTGCGCGCTTCGAGGGCCCGGCTTCCCGGGGCGGGGGGGGGGGGGGGGGGGACCAGGGCTGTGGCCCTTGCACACCACCGTGGAGCCGGCTCGGGGGTGCCAAGCTTTAAGCCAGAGGGTCAGATAGAGGGAGGCTTGGGGGGGGGGCGCCCGGAGCTCTCACCCCACCTCAGCCCACCTCTTCCAGGAAGCCCCCGGGACTCTCCCGAAGTCTATCGCCTCCCCACTGGGCACCCTTGTCGCATTTCGCTTCTGAACGTCGTCTCCCCCTGTGACTGCCTTGGGGCTCGTGCAGCCCGGTTCGGAACACCATACCGGTAACTCTGTGGGAGAAAGTGTGGAAAAGGAAAACAGAATTTACCCGCTCCCCCACCCCCCTCCGCCCCCCCCGGGCACCATAGCTCATGTAATTCTGCTAGAGTTCCTTCCAGACTTTCTCCCCCCGAATGCGTGTTTTTGCATGCGGTTTAAGCACAGTCCAGACCCACGTAATCTCCTGAGCATTTGCCCATGTGTTTTTTGTACGTAGCCTCTTCAGCCCTGGGGGTTCGGACTGTTGTTCTATCAGCAGGTTTTTAAAAAAGCGTTTGAGTGTGGGAAAAGGTCAAAGACACATGAAAGCAGAGTGAGTAGTGAGAGAAATCTCCGTGCCCATCGTCCCGCGTTTATGCTTCTCGGCAAGTGGCTTGACCACCCTGCTGGTTTTTTTCTTACTGCGGTATAACATAAAACCTAAAACTTGCGTTTTAGCCAGTTTTAAGCGTGCAGGTTCTGTGGCCTTAAGTATGTTCATACTGTTGTGCAAACATCCCCACCACCATCTCCAGACCTTTTCTGTCTTCCCAAACAGAAGCTTCCCCATCCAACAGCAGCTCCCCATGTCTCCCCCCTGCCAGCCCCCAGGAGCCCGTAGTCTCTTTTCTGTCTCCGTGACCTTGACTACCTAGGTGCCTCTTACAGGCAGAATAATAATGACATTTGACCTTTTGTGACTGGCTTCTTTCTTTCAGCACGATGTTTTCGGGCTTCAGGCATTAGTAGCATGATTCCCAGGTCGTTTTCTTATGGCCGAATGATATGCCATTATATGCGGAGGCCACATTTTGTTTATCCGTTTATCCATCGGCGGCCCTTTGGGTTGTTTGACTCTGGTATTTTTTCTCTTAATGTTTATTTTTGAGAGAGAAAGAGAGAGTGCGTGCACGTAATTAGGGTGGGCAGAGAGAGGAAGACAGAGGAACCTAAGCAGGCTCTGCGCTGTCAGCAGAGGGCACGATGCGGGGCCCAGACTCATGAGCCGTGAGATCCTGACCTGAGCCGAAGTCGGACGCTCCGCCGACTGAGCCCCCCAGGCGCCCCGACCCTGGTATTTTTAAGCAGGTTCCAGGCATCATCTTGTTCTATCCACAAATATGTCTAAATACTTAGAGATGCGGACTTTAAGAAAAGAAATCGCAGCACAACAGCCATTCCATCCGGACAAGTTAACCACAATTCCTTTTTAGCACCTAATATCCAGGCGTCATTCAGATTTCTGATTTTCTTGTGGATGTCCTCCTAAAGTTGTTTGGCTTGAATGAATTAGGATCTAAAAAAGGTGGATGTGGGGCTGCCTGGGTGGCTCAGTCGGTTGGGCGTCCGACTTGGGCTCAGGTCGTGATGTCGCGGTTTGTGAGTTCGAGCCCCGCGTCGGGCTCCGTGCCGACAGCTCGGAGCCCGGGGCCTGGCTTCGGATTCTGTGTCTCCCTCTCTCTCTGCCCCACCCCCACTCGCGCTCTGTCTGTCTGTCTCTCTCTCAAAAATCAACATTAAAAAGAATTTTAAGGGGCGCCTGGGTGGCGCCGTCGGTTAAGCGTCCGACTTCAGCCAGGTCACGATCTCGCCGTCCGTGAGTTCGAGCCCCGCGTCGGGCTCTGGGCTGACGGCTCGGAGCCTGGAGCCTGTTTCCGATTCTGTGTCTCCCTCTCTCTCTGCCCCTCCCCCATTCATGCTCTGTCTCTCTCTGTCCCAAAAATAAATAAAAAACATTGAAAAAAAAAAATTTTTTTAAAAAAAAAAAAAAAAGAAGTTTTATAAGAAGGGTGGCTGTGTTCCTTAAGACTCCCTTGTCCTTTCCCTTTTCTCTTGACATTTGTTTGTCGAAGAGACTGGGTCCTCGTCCTGCGGCATGTCTCCCGTGTGTCTGTGACGTGCCCTTCTGTCCGTCGGGGCTGGACCCGGCTCAGGGTCAGGTTTGGTAGGGGCGCTTCTGCAGGCACCGTGTCCCTCCTGCTGTAGTGGATCAGCAGGTGCTCGTGTTCAGTCCATCGAGTTTTCTTTTGCCTTTTTTCCTCCTTTATGTTTATTGTTACTGCTTATTTTGAAACCACTTCGAGCTTACAGGAGCACGTTTCAAAGAACGTTTTGGAGAACTCCTGTGTACCCTTCATCCAGAGACCCCCATCCACGTTTCCCAAACGGTGGGGCCCTTGTTCCAGTCACGTGCTCCCTAAGGCCAGACCCGATCCAGGGCCGCTGGATCTGCCCCAGTCTTCGGTCTGGAGCAGTTCATGGGTTTCTCTCCTCGGCATTCACAGCCCTGAGAGGTTTGCTGTTGCAGACTGGTCTTTTGTCCCATGCCTCTCCGCTTGGATTTGTCCGACGCTTCCTCGCGAGGGGGTGAAAGTGCACTAAGGGTGCAGCTCTGTAGCGTGAGGCACGTCCACGCTGTTGCGCAACATCCCCACCATGCATCTCTAGAAATTTCCCGTCGTCCCAAACACAAGCTCTGTCCCCCATTAAACAGCACCTGCCCGTTGCTGCCCACCCCAGCCCCCGGCTGGAACATCACAGCATTTTGGTCAGTGCATCCCACCAGGGTGGGGGTGCACGTGAGCGTTTGGCCAGCCCGGTGGCCTCGGCACTGATGCCTCATTACTTGATCACTTGGTCACTGGCGATCACCTGATTGAGATGGCTTCGGCTGGGTCTCGCCGTCGTGACGTCACTTCCCCGCGTTTGCATTCGGTGAGCGTTTCGGGGAGAGGCCCTTGGGGAAGCTGTAAAGTCCTGCTCCCCGCTACTCTTTCGCGAATCTCAGTATCCGCGAGTATTTCTTGTTTTGGTTAGTCATTGCCGTTAGGATGGCCACGCGGTGGTTTTTAATTCCGTTGTTTCTGTGTGGCTTTTGGGCGTTCTCCCGTAAGAAAGAGCCTCCTCTTTCGCTCTCTTGCTTATTCCAGTCGCATCCGTGGGCTCCTGTTCTGTTCAAAGCCAGCCTCTGTGACTGTCGCCGTTTATTTTCATCCTCAACAGCACGTGTCTCTCTCTGCAAGCCACTCTTGTCACTCCACCTTCCGCGACGGAGCTTGTCCCATTCGCGGCAGGATCTCGCTCCTTCTGAACGTGGCCTCGTTCTCTGTGGCGGCTCTATCGGTGGTCCCTTCATCTGCCTCCAGTTCCCCCAACAACACTGGAGGGGCCCCGTTCCCTCCTGGGAAGCATTCTGCTTTAGAAAGCTCGCCTTGCCAGAAATTTCTTTCTTCTTCTGCACCCAGATGTATCTTCTTGAGGCTTCTACGCCGTCCTTTCCCGAACCCACCTTCCGGGGGGTCTCCTATCTGTCGCAGGGGCCGTGGAGCTCGAAGGCCAAATCCGAGGCTCGTCCACCCAGCAGGTCACGGCATGGGCAAAGACGGCTCGGGCCCCCAGCCTCCCTTCTCTGGGTACAGGCTGTGGTTCCTGCGGCCGCCCTCCAGGCCACGGCCTCCGGCTCCTCTGGTCACAGCCCGGTCTCTGGGCGCCATGTCCCGAGTGAGCACGGGCTTCCCCGTGGCCTGGCTGGAGGGGACTACAGGCCTGGCCGCCCCCTGCTCTCGGCCCCGGCCGTCCTGCCCGATGCCACTGCTGTCGCGTTTCACAGACAGCCACGTCTGCTGCTGGTGCCGTGGGTTACGGTTGGCAGGAGCCCCCTCCGCGGGCTTGAGCCCTTGTGTCTGCAGTACAGGCGGCCGCCGCCGGGGACGTGAGCGTCTGTGGGGTTATGCCAGGGGCCCCCGGGCAGGGAGGGCACCCTCAAGTTAGGAAGGAGTGCCCGGCCCCTTGGTCCACAACTCATTTCAGAGGATTTAGGGGGGAGGGTGAGGGAGGCAGAACCCAGGAGAGTTCAGGACCCGGGGGGGGGGGGCAGAGCAGCTGTCCCCACCCCAACCCAGCAGGGCCAAGGGAAGGAAGACATTTCTAGAACAGGAAGGAGGGAGTTCTCTCCATCAGGTCTCCTGGGAGGAGCACTGATCCTTGGGGCAGGGATGCAGCCTGTCGTATGGGGAGGGGCCAGCGGACAGAGGCCACAGCCCGGTCCTCCTCCCTCCAGCCTCCTACTGGGCTCCCCATAGCTGGCTTTGGACGCAGCGGAGGTTTGCCGATGGGGCCACGCAGGCCGGATGGAAAGCAGGTCTAGGGAGGCACACGGAAGATTCCAGCACAGAGACTTAGTGGATTTTGCCCGAGGTCTGAGGCGGAATTGGCGGTGGTGGCCGTGTAGCACCTGTGTTCTGGATAAGGGGTCTCAGCTCATTCCCCTTCTCTCTCTTTTCCCCTGTCCGCAGCCAGGTGCTCTCAGCCGCACGCGGCTCTGTGCGCGGTGTCTAATCCCCTGTCATCCTGTCCCCTCGCGGTGCCCTCCCCCACAGTGAGAGAGTGAGCGGGACGGCGAGTGAAGAACCACTCTCCACTGTGGGGCGAGCGTCCAGAGAGGCTGTCTGTCCTCCAGACCCACTGGGGAACGTCTCCACCCCGCAGGGCTGGTTTCTGCCCCTCCTCAGCACACGGCTTGTCTGAAAGAGCCACCTCTCCTGATGGACGGTGTTTTCCTACCGGGCAGGTGGTGGGACACGTCACTCGATTTATCCTCCTGCTTGGTCTGCCTCACCGGCAAATGGAAACAGCGTCGGGCCGGGTATCAGTTGGAATCAAGTTTGGCTGTGTGGAAGGAAGGCAGGAAGGCAAGAGGGAAAGAGGGAAGAAGGGAAAGAGAGGAGGGAAGGAAGGAATCAAAGGGAAATAAATGAGAGGAGGAGTTCTTTGCCTAGACAGAAAATTGCTCTCGCCACATATTAGAACAAGAAAGCTCCCAAGGTAGCAGCTCCACGCAGGTATGGCTACTGCGTCCTGAAGCTTCTCCCATCCTCCTGTTCTGTCATTCCCAGCACAGTGCCTCAGGGTCCAAGACGGCTGCTCAAGTTCCAGCCATCAGGTCTGCATTCCGGCCAGCCAAGAAGAAGAAGGGGGGAGGCGGAGCCACTTCCTTTTTCTTTGAGGAGAATGCGTGGAGGGAGCGAAGCACACTCCAGCTTACGTTTCATTTGTTGAAAAAATTAGCTTCTCTTGTTGAAAAACACTTCTGCAAGGATGCCTGCCAGATTTTAAGTGGGTGCCTCTGGGCATTGGGTGTGCGGTGCTCCTGATTTTTGCCTGCGGACGAACTCCATCCTCGCCAGGGGGTGGAATCCAAGCCAGTGAGGAGGGAGTTGCTGCCCGAGGCCTGGAGAACGGGAGGGGCTCACGGAGAGAGGGGGCGGCCCCGTGGGAAAACAGGTGGGCCCGTGACTCACAGGGGCTGCCGTGCCGGAAAGGAGTTAGGACCCCGGCTGGCTGTGGGCCCTGGGGGTGGGGGGGTCCGGGGAGCCCGTTCCAACCCAACATGATAAAATGCTCTGGCAGCTACAGTTTTCAACGGGGCAGCTCGGTGAGGGTTTTCCCTGGGCATTTAGGGGAGGACAACCTCCCGCCCCTCGGTACTCATCTTCTTGCTGTGCCAGGCGCTGTCCCGAGAGCCCCCGGGTGTCATCTCGTGCCTGAGCCTCTGTACCCCGAAGCTGAGCAACAGAGTGGGGGCAGCGGCGTGCGGCCAGCCCACGTCCGCAGCTGGCAGGTGGCAGGACCGGGAAGAGAACCTGGGCAGTCCTCCTGCTCGGGGCCGGCATGGCCGTCCAGACAACGGGCCTGGTGTGGAGATAGGCAGGCGGAGCCAGACGTGGCTTCCACACCCTCCTGGCTCCGCGGGTCCCACAGAGGGCGGTGGCAGAGCGGAGAAAGACCGGCTTCCGTGGCGCCGGGAGGGACTCAGCCCGCCACGGAGCTTGGAGGGGGGAGAAGCCCAGAGACATTGTCTCTTCAGGAGGTGCCCAGGGCAGTGGGCGTCGCCTCCGTCCACAGTGTCGCGGGAGGGGAGGCCCCGTTTACTGCTTCCCTGTAGCTCTGTCTAGAGGGGAGCTGTGCAGGTGGTATGGACAAGCGTATTCTGGGCCCGTGACCCCCGGCATCTCCAGTGCCCAGAAGTTTGTGTGTTTCTGGTACTAGTCTAGCAGGTTGGGTCCTATGTCCTTGTTCTGCATCTTTGAGACGAGCAGATCCTGGTGGAGCAGGATTAGTGGCACAAGGGGCCAGATGGCCTTCTGGAGGGGGTCCCCTGGTCTCAAGCCCCAACCCCAGGGTCCGCGTTCCAGATCCTTCTCTGCAGAGGCAGGTGCTGCCTGTTGGGTACCAGGTTGGGGCTTGGGGTTCTGGCTGTGGGAACTCCTTGCCGGCATTGGCCCAGCTTTCTGGAAGGTGGGGTGTTCCTCGTAGGTAATGAACGGAAAACACGATGTCAGCCAGGAGAGCCCCGGCAGCCGAGCCGTGCGCCACGAGGGCTCGTGAGGCCGCGGGGGCCACGCGGGGTTTGGAAGTCACAGTCCCTGGCCGCAGCAGCGCCTCTGACACCCGGGGCTCGTGACCGCGACCTGGGAACCGTGGGCAGAGTCCCACAGCTCAGAAGCTTACTTGGGAGGTCCGTGTGAACTCAGGCTGCGGGGCCGTGCGGGGCACGCGCGCAGGCTCAGGCGGCACGAGGGGTCCACGGGTCAGCCGAGTTCCTAGCCAGACTCCCAGAGTGACGTAGTGACGACGTCAAAGTGGTTCTGTCCTTGGCTCTGGAGTCCCAACTACCTGCAAAGTAGGAGAGAGTGTCGTTCTGAGAATTCAAAACGCAAAGTTCTCAGTAAAGGGATTTTAAAGATCCCTTCTTTGGGAGAAGGAGGGCAACGGTAAGGAAGCCGTTGGCATCGGGTGCTGGGAGCATCCGGGGGGACGTCCTGAGCTGGTGGATTCGCCTGCATCCCCGGCACCCGTGGGACCGGACCCTGGAGGCCGCCGGACTTGACGTGGAAGTGGCCGTCGGTGGGGAGGCAGCTCGGGGGCCGAGAGAGCTTCGGCTCCCTGCCCTCCTTGGCGGGAAGGCCTTGGCCCCCAGCTCCTTGGCTTGGTGTCACAGAGCCACGGGGCCACCCGCCTGCGGGACGGGAGTGAATCACAGGCTGGACGCCGGTTTCCGGAGTTCTCCCGGAGGGGGCTCTCCTGCCCCTCGCCACTCAGGGGCCGCTGAGCCGCCGTCACCTGTGGCTTCCAGGACCTTGAATGCCCCCCCCCCCCCCCCAGCCTCCGTTCTTGACCAGGAGGACCCGTTCCCACCCCCACCACGACCAAGGTGCATCCAGAAACGCATCTGGGACCTTGGGAAGCAGTTGGCCTGGTGTTGAGCGTTCCACGGAGGGCCGAGCGGGAGAGGGTTGATTAATTACTGAGGGTGGACATCGACGAACGTCCCGAAGAGAGGGGCAAAATGTTCGTCAGCGGGCATCACGGGTGCGGGGGGACCCACGGGAGGTCCGGGCAGGCGAGGGCCGAGTGGGGGTCTCTGAGGCGGGGCCCCTGTGCCACACTCTGGGCATTCGTGTGGGCCGTGGAGGCCAGGAGACCACCGGGTCCGTCCCCGTGCGCAGTTCCCAGACGGGCCCCGGATGCGGTGACGACCTCGTCCCCAGGCAGAGTCCCTGAGAACTGGGCTCCCCCACTCCAGCTGTCGGCCTGCTGTTTTTCAGTTCCCCATTGGTCCTGCGTTCCCAGGGCTGCTGTTGCCCACCCCAGCTGGAAGCCCGGCCACAGGGCCTGCAGTCCCAGTCCTGCGGCTGGCTCGGCAGCTGGGACTGGGGCTCTGCGTGCCAGCGCCCGTCCCCACCCAGTGACCTGTGAGCGTGGGCCCTCGGAGGGCTGTGCGGTGGGGGGGGGGGGGGGGGGGGGAAGACGGGGGTCCCCGGGCTGCCCAGCCTGAGCCCCTCCGAGCCTCCGCTGCAACGTCAGCGATGCGCGACGGGGCGCAGGGAGGCTCAAACGGGACAAAGTGCGCAAACGCCTCGCACCAGACGTGGCCTGGCTTCCACCTTTCTCTCTGAAGGCGCCTCACGGACCTTCTCCCCTTCCTTGCTCTTCCTCCCTTCTTCCCCCCGCGGACGCCTCACTGCGTCTGCAGTTGCCGGATGCAGGACGCTGGGCCGCGTCCCCCGGCTCTGCCGCCCCCGAGCCGGGCCCCCACGGAGGGGTTCCTGGAGGTGCGTGTTCCAGCTTTCCAGGCCCTCGACCGGGGCCACGTCCCAGCTCGGAGGACGTGGTCAGAATGAGAGGATCTGCCGCGGAGCCCCAGTCAGAGTGGGGGCCGCGTGGGGCAAAGGGGAGGCGCCTTTTGGGGGGGGTTCTGTGCCAGCTGCAGACACACTGCCCCCTCCCGAAGCTCGGGGTGACCACAGGGGTGATCGAATCTGCCGGAAGTCAGGTCCAAAACCCCCTGCTTGTGTAACTCAGGGGTGATTCTTTTTACCGACAAGCTGGAAGCAAGACATAGTCCTGAGACCCAGGGATCAACTGATTTGCCCTCTCCCTGGGACATTCTGTGTCTACATCTATTTCCAGGTGGTGCCAGCCTGGGGTGGGAACATTTGTCTCTGGCCACCTCGTACCATGGACCCCAGGGACAGTGAGCCCACGCCCATGTCTGCAGAGGCCGAGACCTGAATATGGATCCAGCCTGTGGGATCATCTGGAGAACTTGTCCCCACTCGGGCGTGTCCCCGCACGGGCCCCAGGTTCCTAATTTTCCCCATGACGACAGTGAGGGGGGAGCCCCCAGTCTGAATGGCCACCACACATGCCCCACATCGTCCCATTGGCTCTGTTGCTGCAGCGAGCTGGGGACGGCTTGGTTCTAGGTCCGGTTCATGAGACCATCCCTTTTCCTTCCCTCTTCAACGCCCCCCCTTCAACCCAGTCAAGAGTCCTCGCCCTCCAAAGCTCAAGGAAACCTCCTGCACCCCCGGCTGGAGCAAATCCTTCTCCCCAGAATTCAGGAGGGAGTGCCCTGCAAGAGAAGGAGAGCAGAGCCGTGCTCTCGTCCCCACCCCGCCGCTGGCTGCCGGGGGGTCGTGGGAAGGGCATTTTGCCTGTTCGAGCCCCATTTTCTCATCTGCCACATGGGCCAAGTGTAGAAATGCACGAGGCGTTCTTGTGGGGATCACAGGGCCACAGGGCTGCCGGGATGCAGCGTAAGAAGGGGATGGGAAGCCAGGAGCCCCAAACCAGCCCAGCCTGTTCCTGTCTCGTGTCACTTTGGGAGAGTGAGTTCACCTCCTTGGGTACAAAATTTCACAGTCCTTTGAACGTGGGAATTGGAGACTCGAAGCTCCCTTCTGGAGCTTTGGACACTGTAAAGCGTTTCTTATGTTACGGCTTCTTTGGTGTCGGGTACTTATCAGCTTGTGAATCACCCATCCACCTGTCCCCCTCGCCAGCTTACCCCAGGCCGGGGACACCGTCCTGTGCTTTTGGGTACTTCTGGGCACGTATGTGATTTTAAATCTGCCCTGTGGTGGTAAGATTCCAAAGTGTGTCTTTGAAATTTTGATCGCCTTGGACAGATGATTTGGGAGTAAAATCTTTTTTCTTTCAGTTCTGACACATAGAATTTAAAGATATTTTCCCACTCGCGAGCAGTCCTTTTCTGAGCTCACCGCCACGTGGTCGACGGCGGTCGACCCGGGTCGAAGCCTGGATACTTACAGTCTTTCCTCTCTTCCGGCCTCCGATGACTGATAACACGCCCCGCTGGCAGGGAAGGGTGTCCCCGGACCACTTATGTGGCCCTGACCCGCGTCAGCTAACTTTGTGAAGCTCGACGTCAGAGGTTCTGCCTCTCCCAGAGCAGAAGCGACGGACTGATAGATCGGGCACCCGCGTGATTGATTTTGAAACTGTGACTTGGGCCCTCGGCGCGGCTGAAGTCGATTGATTCCCTTTTGCACGGGGTGAAAGCTTCACGCGGCTCTCCTTGAAATACGCCCAGCTTGGGTAAAGCTTTCGCCCTTGCGCCGGACGGGGCAGGATGCATTCCACGCACACGCGCTTCATCGCTGGGTGGGCACGGGCACCCGCTGGGGCTGCGCTAAACCGAGGACTGCAGACCGGGGGCTGGAGGCAGCAGAAGTGCGTCCTGTCATAGCTCCGGAGGCTCCGGGGAAGGACCCCCGCGTGCCCTTCTGTCATCTCCCAGTAACCCCGGGCCTCCGTTGGCTGGCGGGCACGTCACTCTGGGCTCCATCGGTACCATGTCTCAGGTGCTCCCCGTGTCCGGGTCTGTGTCCAACGTTTGGTCTTCTTCTCAGGCCACCAGGCGTTGGATTCAGGGCCCACGCTGCTCCGGCATGGCCTCCTCGTAGCCTGACGTCTGCAAAGACCCTGTTTCCAAATAGCGGCACACCCACAGGTCCAGGGCTTAGGGCTCGGACGCATCTGTTCAGGGGACGCAGCGCCACCCCCCACAAAGAGAGAGACCGCTTTTATTTCTCGTAGTCGATATAGCTGACACGCGGAGTTCATTCGTTTTGGAAGCCCCATCAAAAAGTGTAACACAGAGGGGCGCCCGGGTGGCTCAGTCGGTTGAGCGACCACCTTCGGCCCAGGTCACGATCTCACGGTTTGCGAGTTCAAGCCCTGCGTCGGGCTCTGGGCTGACAGCTGGGAGCCTGGAGCCTGCTGGAGGGGGGGAGGGTGGGGTGCACGGTCTCACTTCATGGGAAAACGTTTACCCCAGAAACACTCCCCCATATTATTCGGTTCTCTTTGTTGGTCAGTGGTCAAGAACGACCAAGTGGAGGGTGCTACCCTCGTTTGACGGAGACCTTACTCGCTGAATTGTGGGGGAGCATGGCTCTCCTCTCCCGGCCAGGTTCCGGCACATTCTGTGGACCTGTTAGCGCGCACAGGGCACCGCTCTTCAACCTGGAGGAGGCCTTCTGTGTCCAGCTCAAGGGCGCTGAGCTCGTCCCGTTAGGCAGTTTGTCTGGCCCCCCAATCTTCGCTGCACCTCTCTGGCCCACGTTTCTTTTCCTTCAAGGCCTTGCCCTGGGATTTGCCATCAGGAAAAACAGAGTTTGCATAATCTGGGAGCTCTGCTAGTCATGGGCTGTCTGTGAAGGAGATCCCGGTCCTTCCAGGCTGCTCTCTTGCAGTTCCTGCCCCATCCCGCAAGTATTTACCCAAAGCCTGCTGCGGGTGGGTCGTGCTGGGCCGCACACCGTCAGGGTCACGGAACAGCCGGCACTTTGGGTGTGTCGGCGGAAGTTGAGACACGTTCAAAGTGACCCCGAACCCAGGCCTCAGGCAGACAGGAGGTTAGTTCAGGATGGTTCTGGTGGGACAGGGTTTCCTGTCTGCCGCAGGGCTGGTTGCTCAAGCTGCCTGGGCCCCAGAGTCCCCATCTGGGACTTCACAGACCCAACGCCAGTGTGAGGACTTTGTCCACCAGGGTTGGTTTGAAATGTCCTGTGTGTCCAGCGCTGCTCTGGACGTGTCGAGACGGTTTCAGGGGTACAGGTAGGGCTGTCTGAGAAGGGTGATGGCGGGGGGGGGGGGGGGGGGGGGGGGGGGGGGGGTGGGAACCACCTTTAGATCCAACTGGGTGGCTCAGTTGGTTAAGCATCTGATGTCTGACTTTGGCTCAGGTCATGATCTCATAGTTCGTGAGTTCGAGCCCCACGTCGGGCTCTGTGCTGACAGCTCAGAGCCTGGAGCCTGCCTGGGATTCTCTCTCTCCCTCTCTCTCTGCCCCTCCCCTGCTCCCACTCTCCTCTCTCTCTCTCTCAGGATGGTGGAATAAACTTAAAGCGGTAGTAGCTTGACTGTTCATCGTGCTTCCTCTCACTCTTCCAGGAGTGCCGCTTGGCACAAGGATGGGCAGAGCCAACTTCATGCAAAATAGCCAACACCTGGGAACAGTCCAGGGGTCCAGCCTTGGGAGAACGGGCAGGCAGACTACGGCGTTCCGGACAGTGGGGTGTTAGCCAGAGATAGAAGAAACAGACTGCCTGTCCTCACAGCAGCGTGCATGAGTCTCAGCGTTGTGCTGAGTGAAAGGAGCCCCACGCGGGAGCTGCAGGCCAAGCTCAGGGATGTGGTGGGTTTGGTTCCAGGCCACCATGATGGAGCGGGTACGTCAGGAAACAGAGGATCACACACAATAAAGTGCACACCGCAGTAGAGTGAGTCAAATGAGGGTTCTGGTTCCTGGTGCGTATAAAAGGTGTATTCACGCTATGCTGTAGTTTCTTAAGTGTGCAATAGCATTGTGTTTAAAGAAGGCACGTACCTTAATTTAAAGACACATCACTGCTACAAAAATGCCAACCGTAATCTGAGCCTGCGGTGAGTCAGAATCACTGATCGCAGATCACCGTAGCAAATATAATGAGAAAGTTTGAAATATCGTGAGAATCACCGAAACGTGCTGCAGAGACGAGAAGCGAGCCAAATGCTGTTGGAGAAAAGGCGCCGATAGACTTGCTCAACACAGGGTTACCACACATCTTCAGTCTGCAAAAACTACAGTATCTGGGGAGTGCAGTAAAACGAGGTGCACCTGTATATGGTGTGAGGTAGGGGTCCAATTTCGTCCCATTGTTCTGGCATACTCATGCAAGCAGGACCCAGTGGAATCTCGTCTTCAAGGAGATGAGCAAATCTAACCGTCAGGCTGGAATCGAAAGCCGGCGAAACTGTCACTCAAGAGGGAATTATGAAACAAAGACATTTCAGCTGGAGATGCAGAGAGGTTCACCACCGGCTGTCTGCACGGGAAGACTGTCAGGGCCGTGTTCAGGGATGGAGTAATTGAACATAAATGGAAGATATGCCCGGATCTCAGCTTGGCCCAGCAAGGACCCCATTCCGTGCCGTTCCTTTTTTTGTTTGTTTGTTTGTTTTGATGACACAAGAGGTGTTCAAGCAACCCAATGCCCAGGTCGTGAGCGTAGCCGGTGGTCTGACCACCTCTTCTCATGTCATTTTCCTCTGTCCCGAGGCTGGCAGAGGTTTGCTGGCTCAGGCCCAGAACCCCTGCTGGAGCCAGGTTTTCTTCACCTTCACAGATTTGGGACACCGAGGGGGGGGATCTGCTTGTTCACGTTCCCTAAGTGGAAGGGAGAAGCTTTTACAAGAAACAACTTTTTCAGCAAATCCAGTGTATTTTTTTAACCTCTCACTTTTTCCTCCTTGCAATTGTGACATGTCTACATGAAATTGGCCACAGGAAGGAAGCCCTGTTCAAGAAGCTATTTTCTGAACATCCCTCTACACCCTGGATTTCACAACACGCATACATTTAGCTGGAGCCACGGGGACTTTGTGCCCCCGGGGCAGCTGGAGTTTGGGAGTCCAAACGATAGTTACATCTCCGGTGTGATGCTCTCCTACGGACGGAGAAGGCGAGAATCAAAGGGTAATTAAATATTTATTTCGGAGAAAGAGCCTTTTCAGAACAGAAAGTCTAACCGCCTCTGGAAATAAGCCTGAAGTCAGAGGTCAAGCCAATGATATTCCACAATGGGGAAGTTAAGAGTTTAGAGAAGGACGAGGGAAAAATAGAATGACCCAACCACTGGGAGGTACCAGTGACTCAGGGCTGCTGCTTTTAAAAGTACCCTTTTGCTTCTACGGGGAGCCCACGGTCATTGGTTTATGGCCCAAGGAATGTGCGGCCCGCACTGACGACTCACTACGATGTTTGCGCTCGTCCAGATGAACAAGGGGGAGTTACCGTCCAACGTCCCCTTCTGTCTCGGCTCTGGGAACCACGTACGGTCGGCATCGAGCGCTTCTGCCCGTAAACGCGCTGCCCGTTCAAGTCGTAGGCGTGATCGAAGCCCCCTCCCTAGTGCCGGCCCAGCTGTCACCCCCTCCACCTGAGCTCGAGCACGCAGGCTGCAGCCCCCACGTTCGGTGCCTCCTGGGCACCAGGCGCTCCTCGTACGGCGTCTGCTCCTCACAGCGGCCCCCGGGGGTGACTACACCTGTCTGTGGTCGGCAGAGGAGGACACGGGCTCGGGGTGGCCGGGGGCCTTTTGAGGAAGGGCAGGCGGCAGGGATAGTGGAGCGGGGCGTGACCACAGGTCTGGAGGGCCGTGCCCTCGGTGGCCGAGCTCACCTGTCCCCGGCACCGCGCCCCGTGCTCCGGGAGCGCGGCTGGAGTGGACTGGCCGCCCTCCTCGTCAGCGTCCCCGAAGCGGGACGGACTGTGGCCACGGGGAGGCGCCGCGTGCTCCTGAGTCCTGCTCCCTCTGGCCTGGCATCTTTGCCACGGCTCCGTTTACCAACGTGGCTCTGGAGCGTTCGGGACCTGGAGACCATCGAATTCAAACTCGCCTTCTCGATCGGGAAACAGGTGCGCTGACGAGGAACCGGAGGGCCTCGCTGATGCATCGGTGAGTGTTGCTGCGTAAGAAACTGCCTCCGGACACAGAGGCCTAAAACAGCGCTGCCGCGTCGCTCCTCAGGACTCCCGCGTGCACTGCTGATCCTTCAGCTGCTCCCACCTGGCTCAGCCGCTCATCCTGGGCGTCTTCAAGCGACGGGGAGCACGTGCCAAGAGCGTAAAGGAGGACCTGCCTCACCTTGGACGTCACACGTCCTTCCTGCTCCACCGCACTGGCCAGGGGGGTCCCGAGGCCCTCCCGGAGGGGACGACTAGCACCTCTGGAGGGGAGGGGCCGCAGAGCCACGCGGCTAAGCGGGGGATCGCGGGAAGCGCCCTGCAAGGAGGGGGCCGTTATTCTAACACCCGCCCAGACGATGGGACCAGTCCCCCGCAGAGGCAGGACTTCAACCCATGGACTTTCCAGGAGCCCCACCTGACTCACGGACGGGCTTCTGGCTCCGAAGAACATCGAGGGGAGACTGGGTGTGTCCGCGCCTCTCCTCAGGGCTGTGCCGAGCAGCGTCCGTTCCCCGGAGGTCCCACGGTACAGCCACCCGCCTGCCTCCTTCCTCCAGAGTATCCCAGGATGGGAGGGTGCTAACTCTCCCCCACCAAGAGGGGGCTCAGCCGGGGCAGTGGGGACAGGAGAGAAAGTTGGAGACCCCATTTATATTTCCATTTGCCCAAAAAGGAGATTAACTTGGCTACGTTTATAAACGGACAGAGAGGGGGACCTTCCCCTGGAGCTCACGTCGGGTGTTCTGAGTCCTGTCGGGACACAGAGGACCCTGAGGCAGGGGGACACGCCTCACAACCCAGACGACAGGTCGTGGCCCCTTGAGATGCGTGGTGTGCGCCTATCTGGTTGAGCGGATCGAGGGTTATGCCGCGGTCACCCTTCACAACAGCGTACGAGCGAGACAGAGCACGACCGTGGAAATATCTCGAGTGGCGTCGACGCTCAGGGCAGCGTTCTTTAAAGGGTGGCCCAACTCGAGGGTGACTTACATGCTTTTCCATCGAGGTGCCGGTTCCAAATTGCTGCTTCCGTTTCTGGGTATGAGAAGCATGTCTACCTGTAGACCGATGTGATTTCTCTCTTTGTAACATACACGTATCGCTTTTCTCCTAAATAAATATTAAAATAAGCACACTTAATCTGCGTCTTTGAGGCGGAAGACATTCAGACTACGCAGAAAAAGATTTAGGGGCTCCCGGCTGGCTCAGTCGGTGGAGCATGTGACTCTTGATCTCAGGGTCATGAGTTCGAGCCCCACGCTGGGCATGGGGCCCACTTAGAATTAAAAAAAAAAAAAATTTTTTTTTTTTTTTGAAAACGTTGGGAATTTTTCCCATCGTGATGTGATTTCTGGGACTGAAAATGAAGTGGGAAAACCACAAAACGTTGCTTATCTTTGCATCTGCGCCTTTGGACGTGCCATCTTTTATGTTTGTCCCGTACATCTTGTTATGTTTGTTCTCGGCTGCGAGCGACCGAGAGGGCTCCCGCTCTAGCTCCTTCATTTTCCTGTCTCAGGACCTGCCTAGCGCCTGTCCCGCAGGTCAGCACCTCGAGATCCTTTGTGGCTAAATGGAGTTGCGTCCTAACTGCTTGCTGTGTGCAGAGCCCCTCATGAGGAGGGCCTTCTAGAACCTTCTGCGAGCCTGGGGCAGCTATGCACGGCACTTAACTGTATCCCCGCCCCCCGCGCCCTTCATCTTTTCTTGTGGGGCTTTGGCGTAATTGACAAAAGGAGGTGCCTCGGGTAAACCACTCTTGTTCTGGGAGTTGAGAGAGAGGCTGTGTTCTAGATTGTTCTGTTCCCTCAGCCTGGGAGTTTCTTGCCGAAGCCCTGCTAGGAACTAGGACTTCTCAGCTGTCAGCGTGCTTCCTGTGTGTGTGTTTGATGTGGCACCTGCCTCGTAACAGTCCCTCGGTTTCCTTTCTTGTCACTCAAGGAATGGATTGGAGCAGAAGACATTTGAGGTCCCGTGCTGGTTGCCCAGGGCTGCTACGACGAATGACCACAAACCTAGCAGCTTCAAGCAACACGAATTTGGGGGCACCTGGGTGGCTCAGGTGGTTAAGCGTCCAACTCTTGGTTTCAGCTCAGGTCATGGTCTCGTGGTGTCGTGAGTTCGAGCCCCGCTTTGGGCCCTGCGCTCACAGTGCAGAGCCTGCTTGAGATGCTCTCTCTCTCTCCCTCCCTCTCTCTCTCTGCCCCACCCCCGCTCACACTCTCACTCTCTCTCTCTCTCTCGAAATAGATAAATAAACTTTAGAAAAAGAAAAAACAACAACACAAATTTGTTTCTGCACAGTCTGGAGGTCAGAAGTCCGACTTGGGTCTCGGTGGTTAAAATGAGGCCATCAGCGGGGCTGCGTTCCTTCTGGAGGCTCCGGGATGGATCTGTTCTGGCCTCTCCCAGCTTCTAGAAGCACCCGAGTCCCTTGACTCAGGGCCGCTCCTCCGTCTGCAAAGCCCAGCAACCTCTTCTCAGGGCCCTGGTGATTTTGTGGCCCTGGGTCGTCCAGCACTACGTCCTTTCTCCAGGTCCTTAACTCAGTCCATCCCTGCCCGGCTCCCCGGCCCCCTTCCCTCTTGTGTCCTTACGGGGACTTTTAGACGTTTCATCTGCTTGCTCACGGCGGCGTTCCGGGACTTAGAAAGGGATGTTGGTTGATTATCCTTAAATTTAAAATTTCTCTCCTTTGATCCATTCCTATCCACTTGCAGGCCGTGCGTTTGTCCAGAAGAGAGGGAGAAAGACCAACGCTGCATTCTAACCATGGGGTCTTTCCGGCCAGGCTCAGGGCAACGTGCTTGGTCAGGCACGTGGCCTCCTCACGCGACATCGTGCCGAGGGCAGCGCCAGGCCTGGGGAGCTGGGCGCTGGGGCTGTGAACCCTCTGTGAAGGCCCTGCCTGTAGTCAGACCTCGCCCCTGTCTCGGCAGCCAGGCCCCCTGTCTTCTGGTTGCTTCCGTTCTCCCAGTGGTACAGGAACCGGAGGCTTGAGGGGAGAACGTCTGAGATAGTTGTCCAGAGAGAGGAAAAGGTTAGAGAAGTGGGTACGGCCACTGGACAGCAGGAAGGCTTGCCAAGGGTCATGGACCGCATAGCCGCATGCCCCCCCTGCAGCCGCGTTCGGACTCTGGGCCGGGGATGGAGAGAGCAGAGGGTGGCATTTAGCCAGGCGTGGTGTTTGCTGAGTGGGTAACGCTGTGGGGGCAGGTTCCCCTTCCTTTTCTGCGGAGCCAGAGGGACCTCTCCCCGTGGGTTGAGGGTGCCCGGGTCAGAGGTGGGGGTGGAGGACCTTACGTACATCCAGAACGTCCCCAGCCTTCCCACCAGAGCCCAGCTAGACCGAAATGTACTTTCCTTCAAGGCTGCCGCTGATTTTCGTCTGAACCTGTGCACCACATGGCGGGGGTTGAGGGGTAGGTGGGGGGTGGGCGTGGGCATCGAGCGCCAGAAGCTCTCTGTCCCGGCCCCGATCCCTCCACTAGGGACTCTTGTCCGAAGAGAGAACTTACCAGGAACAATCTTCATCTTGAAGGCAAAATTCTCCCATCATATTCGTGCTTCTGGCACAGGTGTCCACTACGTGCCCAAGAGATGGGGCTCACGAAGTATACAACCTCGACACTTGCTTTCTCATTGGACTCGATCGGCTGGGACAGGGATACATCAATGCATGGTGTCCAACAAGCTCAGACCTGGGGATTGTGACCGAGCCTGGTCTGTCTCTGCCCCCGAAGACAGGCGACGGGGGAAGACCAGGGTGGAGGGCTTGAAGACCAGGGTTCTGTCTGTGCGCAGATCGCTCCTGACAGGTGTGATCTCCACGCCTTTTATGGGCCACGTTGTGACTCAGGCAGCCCGAGGGACTCCCCCGTTTTCCGACTGTGGTAGGTCCCCCTGAAGGGAAGTGAGTGCTGCCCCATAGTTCAGTTTCCTTTCTTGTCAAAACTTCTTGTGAATCCTGCTGCTCTGATCTTGGACCAGGTGGGGAAAGCCCTTCCTAGGAAATTTTTGGTGCCGTGGGGCCGCTGCTCCTCAGCCTCCCAGAGGGCCAGGGCGGGGGCGGGTGGAGGGGGGCAGGTGGAGGGCAGGGCAGGGTGTCCTCGAGTTGCAGGTCCCTGGCCACGCCCAAGGGAACGTGGGTGATGCCTGGCAGACAGGTACGCACCCAGGGACCGCGGCACTCTCGTTTCAGAAGCCACGGGCCTCTCCCTGGGACCCCGTGCTGGGAGTGGTCTCGCGTGGGAGAGCCAAGGGGGCGACTGTGGTCTGGGGGCAGGTTTGAAGGAAGCAGGGAGAGGGAAGAGGCGGAGAAGAGGGGAAGAGAACTAGAGGGACCGAACCAAAAGGAAGAAACAAAGCTTAGTGGTTTTTAACTGGGTGTTTCTGGGGACGCTGGGCGATGTCTGGAGACAGTGGCAGTTGTCACGACTATGGGAGGCTTGCCGCTGGCACCCAGTGGGTGGAAGCCCTTTCCAGCGCACAGGACGTTCCCCCCCCCCCGCCCCCCACCACAAAGAATGACCCAGCCCCAAATGTCAGCAGAGCCTTGAAGTGACTCCAAGGACCGGCTGAGCCTGGAGGGCAAGGACCCCGTTTGTCTCCGACCGAGCTCTGTGGGAAAACCCATCTGACTGGGAACTTCTCCAATGGAAAAAGCTCCCCCCTTTTCCCCCTTGAGCCGCAACTGGTGTGTGTGCTGTGGCCTTTGGGCATATTGTGGAAATGGAAAAGTTAAGTTCAACTCTCAGCTCTGCCTTGGATCTTTTCCGTTTGAAGCATCGTGGCTGGTCTCTGCCTATCCAGGCAGGAGAGGGTACCGTCAGTCACTGGCCCCTCCATACGATGGCTATAGAGCTGCTGCCTCCCGCCGCATAGTCACGGTGCCGCCTTTCCCGCACTCGTGGCGTAGCGCCTCCTGTGGCTTTGGGGGGTCCTAGGTGCGGGGGTGCAGGGGGATGGCCCTACTGGTGAGGGGCTCCCCGGTGACCGCTCACACCAGCCCGCCTTGCTGAGCGCGTCTCCCGTTAACTGGGCCCTCACCGTGAGGGTGGCATCCCGCTGGCCGTGAACTGTGCCGTGACCGCTCAGTCCCGCGCAGGCTGCCCTCTGGCTCCGCTGTGGGATCTGGTGGGGGTGGGGTGCGGGGGAGGGGGCAGCTGGCACGGTCTCTCTGTCTCGTCCAGCCCAGCCCCTTCCAGGAGGAGGCTGAGGCCCCTCGATGCAGGGGTAAGGAAAAGAGGTCGGAGCAGGAGCGAACCCCAAGGCGGCGTGTGGACTGGGCATCCAGGGAGGCACACGGCCAGGACTCGTTGGCTGCGGGCGTTTGTGGGGAACAGCTAAGACGCCCAGACGACCTTCACTGGGGCTGCAGCCGGGCGGCGAGGGCAACAGCAGTGTCCTGAGGACTGGCTCACGGGCCAGCGCTATTCGCAGGGGACAGACAGTCAGGGGGAGGGGCCGCGCCCAGTCTCGGGGTGCGCCAGGCCACTGCCGAGGGTGAGCGATGGCTTCCGGGAAGCCGCGATCTGAGCTGTGCACCTGGCACCGGCATTCCCTTCTACCTTCCGTGTGTGTCACCTGCGATGACCGCGATGACCCGGGCCGCGGCTCCGGGTCAGGGGTGTGCGCTGGGGAACACAGCTTGGAAAGTACGCGCCGAAAGGGCAGCCGGGAGCCAAACCCCCTTGGAGCATGTGGTCACGCTCCTCCCTCTAATCAGTAGCAAAAGCAAGAGTCCCGGCTGGGAGAGCGGCCATGGTCGGCGAGGGGGCCGGGGGTGGGGCTGGGGGTGGGGCTGGGGGTGGGGGGAGGCATCGGGAAAACTTTGAAAATTCTCCACCACGTTCTGCTTTCACCCACTTAAACCCAGAGGAATCCTCCGGCAAAACGAAACTGAAATCGCGCTTCCCCACTGACCGTCTCCCGGGGACTCGCCCTTGAGTGGCCGCGGGTCAGCTCTGTCAATGCGTCGTTCAGGCACAATGAAATCCGTGCACAACCGGTGGGTCTTGGCGAACCCGAGCGCCCGTGTGAGCCCCGCGATCACCACGTGAGACGTTTCCATCGTCCCAGAGTCCCTTGCCTCGTCTCCTCCCTGCAGCCCCAGCTCCCTGGCAGGTCCCCATCTGCTCTCTCTCTCTGCGTTTGGCCTTTTAGCAAATAAGTGTCTATACCTGGAATCTCAGGGGGGGTCGTCTTTAATATCTGGCTTTTAAAACGTCATGTAACGCTTTTCAGGTTCGTCCGCTGTCGTGTGCCTCGGGAACTCTTCCCTTCGATAGCTAAATGCCGCCTCGAGGTGTGGCGACACCGCGGTGCATCGGTCCGCCCGCCAGTTAAATGGCCACTTGGCTTGCTTCCAGGGCTGCTAGAAACATTCGATTACAAGTATTAATATGGGCATCTCTTTTCTGTTTTTGTGGTAAATGCCTATAAATGGAATTGCTGGGTCATAGGGCCAGTTTATGTTTGACTCTTAGGAAGAGCCACACTGTTTTCCAGAGCGGCCCTGCCCGCCGTCTTCCTTCCCACCAGGAATGGATGAGATTCCCGGCTGGTGGCTCCCAGGCCTTGCCATCTGGCTTTTAATTTTAACCATTTCGCTTTGTGTGTTTTTTTAAATTTTTTATTTTATGTTTTACTTTTTCTTTCTTTCTTTCTTTTTTTTTTTTTTTAGTTTTTACTTATCTTTGAGACAGAGAGAGACAGAGCATGAGAGGGGGAGGGGCAGAGAGAGAGGGAGACAGAATCCCAAGCAGGCTCCAAGCTCTGAGCTGTCAGCACAGAGCCCGACGCAGGGCTCGAACCCATAAACCGCAAGATCGTGACCTGAGCCGAAGTCAGAAGCCCAACCAACTGAGCCACCCAGGCACCCTTCGCTTTGTGGTTTTAACTTGTATTTCCCAAAGGACCGATGATGTTTTTTACGGGCTTATTTGCCATCTGTGTATCTTTTTTGATGAAATGTCTGTTTGGAGTGTTTGGTCATTTTTTAAAAACTGAGTTGTTTTTTTTAATGATTACGTTTCTGCTTTTTGGTGTCTTAAGAAAACGTTGCTTAGCCTAAGGTCACTTAGATTTTCTCCTATGTTTCTTCTAGAAGTTTTTAGTTGTAGCTCTTACATTTATGTCTTAGGCTTTTCTGAGTTCATTTTTTGTATATGAAATGAGTCATGGCTCATTTTACTTTATTATTATTTTTTTAATGTTTATTTTTGAAGGAGAGAGAGACACAGCATGGGTGGGGGTGGGGCGGAGAGAGAGAGGGAGACACAGAATCCGAAGCAGGCTCCAGGCTCTGAGCCATCACCACAGAGCCCGATGCGGGGCTTGAACTCACAAGCGGCCAGATCATGACCTGAGCCGAAGTCAGACGCTTAACCGACCGAGCCACCCAGGTGCCCCCATTTAAAAATATCTATCTAGATGCCCAACCATTTTGGTACCATTAGCTGAAAAGATTCCTCTTTGTTCATTGAATTGCCTTGGCTCCTTTGTAGAAAATTAATTGGCTACATGTACGTGGATCTATTTCTAGACTCTATTCTGTTTTGACTTTACTAGAAAAAGCAAGACTGGAGTGTATATACAGGGCCTGTCATGAAAAGAATTCAGACTTTATCAGATAGCGTATTTATCTGGGATGCCAGTTAGAATATTCCCGTTCCCTCTGAAGACTGTAGTCTGATTTTGTGCAAGTTTGTAGTGCACTTTGGCCAAAGCATTCGTAGCTGGGCCCCCTTCAAATATTGTGACTTAGAGAATCGGGTGGCCAAAGTGGTCTAGCGACCTTAGAGAACGAGACAGAACAATCTGAAATACATACCTTGCTCCTAGGTCTGCGTTTCTTTCTCTTCTGCAACTCCCAGCTCAGGGAGTATCCAGAAAAACCTCCGACTCAAAGTTTGGAAGGTGGGCGTTGGTTTCAAACACAGTTCTCCTTGTCATGCACCTTAGTGACGCGTCCCGATTTCCAGAAATATCTTAGGTTTCCTTCACTTATCCAGACGTCAGGCACGAGTCTGCATAGGTGAATTTCTGTTCCTTGGCATGGTAATTAACACAAAAGTTCGTCCGGTGTGGGTAATCTCATGTTCCACAACCGGCTCATCCCATTTCCACCTGGCGGCCTGGGGACACGCACCGCTGTGCATAAGGGGAAAGGCATAAAGCCCTATTTTCATATTCCTATGTAATAGTCTTTAGCGAATGCATTGAAACATATAGATGCTCTCATATTGTTTTCCGCTTTCATATCTGATGCCTTTTTATCACATATGGTAGCTGTCTGGGGCTTCTACTTTGTTGTGCTTCAAAGACCAGTAGGAAAAAAAAAAACCTGTTGTGTTGGGGAGTTGGCACTTTGACGTTGTAATAAGGTCATTTTGAAAACCAGCCACCATACAGTGGTATCATTATTCGTAAAAGAAAGGATATTTTCCCTCTGAATTATGAGGGCTAGCTCAGACTGGCGTTGTGTATGAGCCAGTGTTTGAGAGCTTTCAGGGAAAGCCGCCGAAAGGACGTCAGGCTGGAATCAGTCTCAGGATGAAAAACGGGGGGTCTGTGACTTTCTTCACGGAGCTGTTCGCTCTCTGAGGCTCGGCGTTCTCGCCTGATGAGTTTTAAAGATCAACCACACCTCATTTCTAAACGGAAGCTACTCCCAATTTTTACATGACAGCTTTCTCAGCTTTCTGGCCCATCAGGATTTTAAAAGACTGAGGGTCTGGGGCACTTGGGTGGCTCGGTTACACGTCCAGCTGCTGATGTCGGTTCAGGTCATGATCTCATGATCTTCATGGCATCGAGCCCCGCGTTGGGCTCTGTGCTGACAGTGTGGAGCCTGCTCGGGATTCTCTCTCTCTCTCTCCCGCTTCACGTCGCACTTGGGCTCTGTCTCTCAAAATAAATAAATACAACTTAAAAATCTTGCCCGTTTACCTGGAGAAAAACCAGCGTCCCCTTTTCATTCCACTTACGAATAGGAACCCTTTACCAATCCTTTATCAGGCTGATAAAGCAGGAGGGGTAGGGATAACCCGAAAGCAAGGGAAAGCCATAGGCGTTGACACACAGCCGTGGACAGCAGAGCGAACCAGTGACACAAGCAGGGCATGCCTGAAGGTCCGTCGAACAAAATTTGTGATCACAAACCTCCCCGCTTACGAATAGAATCCCTATAGTTTGTTTCTACTGAAATCCAGGTAAGAGTATACTGTATGTCAAAAGAATTCTTTATAAGCACGACTACAGGTCCACTCATGGTCACGTGTTGTGGAGAGAAGCCGTGTCTGGGGTGGCACAGAAGATAACCCCACTTCAGTTTTTGAAAGCAATTTGAATGGGAACTAATTTGGTCTCTGTATAAGAGTTCTCTGGACATTAAGCTGTTAAAAAAACACTGATTTCTGGGGGCGCCTGGGTGGCGCAGTCGGTTAAGCGTCCGACTTCAGCCAGGTCACGATCTCGCGGTCCCTGAGTTCGAGCCCCGCGTCAGGCTCTGGGCTGATGGCTCGGAGCCTGGAGCCTGTTTCCCATTCTGTGTCTCCCTCTCTCTCTGCCCCTCCCCCGTTCATGCTCTGTCTCTCTCTGTCCCAAAAATAAATAAATTAAAAAAACAAAAAAACAAAAAACACACTGATTTCTGGAATAATGCCAAGAGGTTGTCAAGGGTGTTCTAGAGGGGATTCCTACAAGGGGTGGGAAGTTATGTTAGGTCACCCTACGGTCCTTTCCAACACAAAGAGCAGATGATTTCATGATCTGGAAGAACCTAGAATTGTTTGTTGGCTGTCTTGCTCTGATGGCTCAACCCCCCATCCCTGTTGCCCTGCCCAGTGTTTCCCAAGAGACAGATGTGTGACATCAGAGCTGGAAGCCTCCCCCCAGCTCTCTGTGCCTTGCCTGCTTGGCCAGCCTTGCGGGGTGCGAGGGGGTTGGGGCCAGGTACGGCGCCCAGCCCTCCTCCCTGCTTCCGCACCTGCCGATCTTCCTGATTCTTCCTTACATCACTTCTTTTCAGCCGAACTTCTGATGGAGAGGTGGGGCTGTGCCCCCGCGACTGTCTGGGTCTAGGAGTCCATGCTCCCTGCCTCTCAGCTGACATTTTCTAGGTTACGATGCCGGCCGAGCATGCGTCATGCGGGACTAACACAGACAGGGAGCCGGAGAGAGTGGGCACAGTTGATTTGTCCAGTGGTAGAGTGGCGAGTGGTTTGCTTTGTTCCTTTGTAAACTCTGATATTGAGGAGTCGTTGATCTTTAGTTATTGGAAAGTTGCTGTAAGAGAGAGAGACAGAAGTGCGTACAGACCCCAGCCTTTGTCTCCCAGTTCAGAAAAATGGCCCTTGAGAGCAGGAGGCTGAAGGGCAGCCTGGTCCCTTGTGACTGGGCGAAACTTAGAAAATAAAAGTGGAATCACTTCACCCGGTTTTTGAGGCGTTAGTCATCATGATGAAAAAAGGAAGTCAGACATAGAAATGGTGGAAAGAGCAGTCACTGTGGATGGGTGATGTAAACACCACGTGTCATAATATTCACCAATAAGTGACATTAATCATAGCAAAAGCGATCGACGGGGTGGCTGTTCACAAAACGCGTATTCAGAAATCTCTGTTTTCCCTTTAAGCCAAGAATGATAATTTAAAAATTGTAGTGGGGGGCGCCTGGGTGGCGCAGTCGGTTAAGCGTCCGACTTCAGCCAGGTCACGATCTCGCGGACCGTGAGTTCGAGCCCCGCGTCGGGCTCTGGGCTGATGGCTCGGAGCCTGGAGCCTGTTTCCGATTCTGTGTCTCCCTCTCTCTCTGCCCCTCCCCCGTTCATGCTCTGTTTCTCTCTGTCCCAAAAATAAATTAAAAAAAAAACGTTGAAAAAAAAATAAAAATAAATAAATAAATAAATAAAAATAAAAATTGTAGTGGAAGAGAAAACATTTCATCCACAGTAACAACAAAATGCATAAAAATCCAGAAAAAGTTGTCACAAAAATTGTGCAGGACCCACACTGAAAAAAATATTGATGACTCCATTCAAGGGCGTAAAAAACGACTTGTTCTTGGATAGAGAATTTAATTTAATTGATTTTAATTTAACACAGAAAAAAAACTTACTATTGAAAATACAACCGGGCACCTGGGTGGCTCAGTCGGTTAAGTGTACAACTCTTTTTTTTTTTTTAAATGTTTATTTATCTTTGACAGACAGAGACAGAACATGAGTGGGGGAGGGGCAGAGAGAGGGGGAGACACAGAACCCGAAGCAGGCTCCAGGCTCCAGGCTATCAGCACAGAGCCCGACGCGGGGCTCGAACTCACAGACCGCGAGATCATGACCTGAGCCGAAGTCGGAGGCTTAACCGACTGAGCCACCCAGGCTCCCCGTGTTCAACTCTTGATTTCTACTCAGGTCATGATCTCAGGGTTCACGAGATCGAGCCCGCCCTGCGTCGGGCTCTGCGCTGACAGTGGGGAGCCTGCTTGGGATGCTTTCTCTCTCTCTCTTTCTGCCCCTCCCCTGCTTGCTGGTTCTCTCTCTCTCAAAATAAATAAATAAATTTAAAAAAACGTGCACATATGTCAATTCTCCATAAATTATCTATAAATTCAATGGAGTTCCAAGCCAATTACTTGTGACCTTTTTTGTTTTTAACACAATTGTTTTAAAGTTCATCTGTAAGACTCTACGTGGAAATATGACTAACAAGCATGTGTGTTTTGCTAACTTCTACAAAATTTATCGTAAAGTGTGTGTGTGTGTGAGTGTACAGGTCTTCACAGTTTGACAAATGGCCACGGTTTTCTAACGGCCAACACGTCAGGATACAGAACAGTTCCACCCCCCGTTCCCCACGCTGCCCCACGCTGTCACACCCTCCCTCCGCCCTTCATCCAAGGCAACCATGGACCTCTTGTCTCTCCCTGTAGTTTCACCGTTTCAGGAATGTCACATAAACCGGATCATACAGAATGTAATCTCTTGGGTCTGGCTTCTTTCACGTAATGCATTTGAGATTCATCTACGTTGTGTGTAATCAGTAATTTATTCCTTTTCAGTGCTGAGTAGTATTCCACTGTATGGAAATATACCATATATCACACCACAGTAGGGGAACAAACACCACCGTTTATCCAGTCATCCACTGAAAGATGCCTGATTGTTTCTGACTTTTAGCAGCTACGAACAAAGCTGCTATAAATTTTGTGTATAGGTTTTTTGGGGGACATACGTTTTCAATGCAGTAGGGGGAGGGTGGATAAGCTTGCCTGGTTCCTGAACTTACAGGGAAAGCATTGAGTTTTTCAACATTAAGTGTAATGTTAGCTGAGGTTTTTTGTAGATGTCCTTCATCAGGTTAGAGAAGTTTCCTTATATTGCTAATTTTCTGGGAGTTTTTTTTTTTTTTTTTTTAATCAGGAATGGATGTTAGATTGAGTCAAATGCATTTTCTGCATCTATTGACACAACGATGTGATTTTTACTCTTTCGTCTGTTAAAGCGGCGGATTACGTGTTGATCTAATCTGATGTTGCGGGGGTAAACTCTACTTGGTGATGGTGCATTTTCCTTATTGCGGGCTGTGCTGTGCTAATATTTTGATGAGGACTTTTGCATCAAGGATACTGGTCTGTCTCCTTTCGTATGTAGTATTTCTGTTTTTGGTATCAGAGTAATGCTGGATGCATAGAACGACTTGGCAAGTATTTCCTTATCTTTTATTTTCTGGAAGAAACTGTAGAATTTGTATTATTCCTTCATTAGGTGCTTGATAAAAGCATCTAGCTTTGGGGTTTCTTTCTTAGAAGGTTTTATTTTGGGGACGCCTGGTGGCTCAGCCGCTTAAGTGTCCGACTTGAGCTCAGGTCACGATCGCATGGTTCGTGAGTTCAAGCCCCATGTCGGGCTCTGTGCTGACAGCTCAGGGCCTGGAGCCTGCTTGGGATTCTGTGTCTGCCTCTCTCTCTGCCTCTCCCCTGCTCACGCTCTGTCTCTGTCTCTCTCTCTCTCTCAAAAATAAACATTAGAAAAACATTTTTTAAAAAGAAGGTTTTATTTTGAAGCTATAAACTCTCTAATAAATATAAGACTATTTAAGTTGTCTGTTTCCTCTTGAGGGAGCTTTGGTAGTCTGTGTCTTTGAAGGGAGTGATCGATTTCACCCAAGTTGTCAAACTTTACCATAGAAATTTTATAATATTTTTCTGTTCTCCCTTTAATGTCTCTGGGAGCTGTATGCTAGCCTTTATTTTGCTAATACTTGTCTTTCCTCTTTCTTTTTTTTTTCTTGGTCAGTCTGGCTAAAGGTTTATCAATTTTCCTCGTCTTTTCACAGAACCAACTTTTGGTTTTATTGATTTTGTCTCTCGTTTCTCTGTTTTTAATTCAACTCATACTGGTTCCTAGTATGACTTTTTTCCTTCTTTTTACATGCTTTGGGTTTAATTTTCTCTTCTTTTTTTTTTTCTAGTTTCTTAAGGTGGAAGCTTAGATTATTTATTTGAAAACCTTCTTCTTTTCTCATATAAACATTTGCTATCTCTAAACTTCCCTCCAAGCTCTGCTTTACTGGCATCCCACAAATTTTCATTCTCCTTCCATTCAAAACATTTATAATTTCCCTTGTGGCTTACTGTGTGACCCAGGGATCATTTAGAAGTATGTTGTTTAATTCCCAAGTATTTAGGGGGATTTTGTAACTATCTGTCATTCATTTGTAGTTTAATTCTGTTACGGGCAAAGAACATGCTTAGTATGATTTGTTTTCGTTTGAGGTTTGTCATTTTAGATTGGTCGTTGTGTGGTGTGACTCAGGGCATGGTCTACAATGATGAAAGTCCACATGCACTTGAAAAGAAACCGTCTCGTGCTGTTGGATGGAGTGCTCTAGAGATGTTAAGTGGGCCAAGTTGGTTGTTCAGGTCTTCAGACATTTTACACGCGCCTTCCCCGCGCTCGTTCAGAGATGCAGAGTCGGCGTGAGTTCCGCCTCTGGCCCTGTGGTAGGCCGCACCAGCGACAGGGTGGGGGCCGTCACGCCAGACTCACTCCACCTGCTGCCTACCCCACCCTGGCCCGCGAGCTTAGCCCGACACTGCCGGATTCTTCCTGCGTTTTCATTCTTTGCCGTTAACGGCTACACACTTAGGCTGGTTGCGTCGTCTTGAAGAATCGGCCCTTTGTCACCATATGTTGTTCCTCTTTATCTTTGGCGATTCCCCTTATTCTGAAACTATTCTGAGCTAGCCACTCTAGCTTTCCTTCCTAATAAAAACAGCTTTATTGACCTAAGATTCATATACCAGAGAATTCACTTAAACTGCACAAGTCAGTGCTTTTTAGTACCTTCACAGGGTGTGAAAACGTTGCGTTATCAATTTTGTCACACTTATCTACTTTTGTCTCAGTACATGTATCTCTTTGGACACTTAGATAAATGAGATAATGCAATTTGTGTTTTTTGTGTCTGGCTGCTTTCACTTAGCATATTTTCCAGAGTCATCCATGTTATGGCATGTATCAGTACCTCATTGCTTTATTTTTTCATTACATTTTTTTTTAAGTTTTATTTATTTTTGAGAGAGAGAAAGAGCACACACGTGAGCAGGGACGGGGCAGAGAGAGAGGGAGAGAGATAATCCCAAGCAGGCTCTGTACTGCCAGTACAGAGCTTGATGAGTGGCTTGAACCCACAAACTATGAGATCATGACCTGAGCTGAGATCGACAGTCAGATGCTTAACTGACTGAGCCACCCAGGTGCCTCAGTACTTCCTTACTTTATAAGGCTGACTAATATTCCATTGCATGGGTGTATTTTATTTATCAATTCATCAGTTGATGGATATTTGGGTTGTTACCAGTTTTTGATTATTCTGAATAATGCTGTTATAAAAATTCATGTACCAGTTTTTGGGTGAACATAGATTTTCCTTTCTTTTGATTATAGACCTAAGAATACAGTTGCTGGGTCATATGATACCTCTGTGTTTAAATTTGTGAATAGCTTTCTTCTTCTTTTTTTAAATGTTTGTTTATTTATTTTGAGAGGGAGAGAGAAATAGAGTGCATGTCGGGGAGGGGCAGAGAGGGAGGAAGAGAGAGAATCCCAAATAGGCTCTGTGCTGTCAGCAAAGAGCCCCACATGGGGATCGATCCCACGAACTGTGAGGTCATGACCTGAACTGAAATCAAGCGTCAGATGCTCAACCGACTGATCCCCCCCAGGCGCCCATGAGTAGCTTTCTTTAATTAATGTTTTCATGACATACCCCTAACTCTTAGCCTTTTTATGTCATTAAAGTATGTTCTTTGTAGATAGCATATAGTTGGATATTTTAAAAATTCAGTCTGATAATCTCTGTCTTTTAATCCATGTGTTTGACTATTTACATTTAATGTAATTATTGATATAGCTAAATAGAGGTCTAGCAGTTTATTATTTGTTTTTTGTTTATTTCTCTGTTTTTTCTTCCTCTTTCTCCTTTCTTAACTTCTGGATTATTTGAATATTTCTTTTAGTATTCCACTTTAACTTGTTTATGGATTTTGACTATATTTCTTTGTATCATTTTTAAGTGGTTGCTCTAGGGATTACAATATACATCCATACTTAGGGTTTTATCCTGCCTACTTAGGATTGATAATTTACCGCTTCAGGTAAAATGTAGAAAACTTATGATCATAGGTATTACTGTCCTTCCCCCTGTTTTGTGTTGTACTTGTCAGAAGTACTGTATCTCCTTACACTAAAAGCCTCATCAGAAAATGTTATAGATTTTCCTTTCAACTGTCATTCATAGTTTAAAGAACTCAAAAACAATATTTATTAGATTCACCATTTCTGTTTCCTCTATTCCTGAAGTTCCAAGTTTCCCTCTGTTGTTTTCCTGTCATTTGAATATTTTTCTTAGCATTTCTTTTACAGAAGGTTTACTGTCAGTGGATTCTAGTTTTGTTTCATTTAACACTGTCTTTACTTCATTTTTATTTCTTAAAGGTGTTTCTATTGGATATAAAATTAAGGGTTAATTGTTATTTTCTTCCAGCACTTAAAAAATGTTTTTCCACTATTTTCTGGCATCCAATGTTTCTGATGAGAAATCTCCAGTATTTTAGATCATTGTTCCCTTATATGTAACATATGCCTTTTCTCTGGCTGCTTCCAATAATTTTCCCCTTTATGTTTGGTTTTCAGCAGTGTGATTATGATATGGCAGGGTGGGGATTTCTTTGGGTTTATCTCTTTAAGATTTATAGTGTTTCTTGAATCTGTACACTTATGTCTTTCACCAGATTTGGGGAGTTTTTCACTATTTTCTCTTTGAATATTTTGTATGCACCACTTTTCTTCTCCTGCCCTTCTGAGACTTCACCGAAATGACTATTAGACCTTTTGATATTTTTCCTACAGTGTCCAAGTCTGTTTATTTTTCAAAACCTTTTTTCTCTCTTTTGTGCAGATTAGATCCTTCCTATTGAGCTATTAAATTTTTTAAAAAATATTTATTTTTGAGAGAGAGAGAGAGAGAGAGAGAGAGAGGCAGAGTGTGAGCAGGGGAGGGACAGAGAGAGAGGGAAACACAGATTCCAAAGCAGACTCCAGGCTCTGAGCTGTCAGCACAGAGCCCGACGTGGGACTCAAACCCATGAACGGTGAGATCATGACCTGAGCCGAAGTCAGATGCTTCACCGATTGAGCCACCCAGGTGCCCCTAAAGTTTTTTTTTAATGTTTATTTTTGAGAGAGAGAGAGAGAGAGTTAGAGTGTGAGTGGGGGAGGGGCAGAGAGAGAGGGAGACACAGAATCTAAAGCAGGCTCCAAGCTGTCACCACAGAGCCCGATGTGGTGCTCGAACTCACAAGCCATGAGATCATGACCTGAGCCGGTCGGACCCTCAACCAACTGAGTGACCTAGGCACCCCAGCTGTGGATCTGTTCTCCGCCACGTATTCTGCAATTGAGCTGTGACTTTTTAAATCTCTGTTACTGAATTTTGCAGTTTTAAAATTTCTCTTTGATTCTCCTCTATGCCTTCTATTTCCTTACCGAGAACTTCTGTCTTTACTCTGTTCTGCGCACTCACCTTATTTCACAAAGCGTGGTTCCAACAGCCGCTGGAAAGGCTGTACTAACGCCAACATCTGGGTCATCTTGGGTTTGAGAGCTGTTGAGATTTTCTGGATTCTTTGTATGTCAAGTAATTTTGGATTGTGTCCCATACATTTTAAATATTATGTTATGAAACTTTGGTTCTTGCTAAATGACTCCGGAGAATATTTCCTTTTCTGGTTTAGCAGGTTAGCAGTCTGGTTAAGTTCAGACTGCAGACTACTGACCTGCCCTTTGTGGGCTGTGGTTCCAAGTTTGTTTAGTTTCCAAAGCCTCTACAGCATAAACCGTGTCACTCCACATGCACACTGCCCAGCGCTGTCCCATCTGGGACATGGGTAGCGGGCCACACTGTGTTTCAGTTCTCAGAGCCTTTGCTATGTGCCATCGGTCAATGCTACACATGTGCAACTTGGGTGTGAGCCTAGGGGCTTACCCGCAGCTTTGAAGGGTCCCTTTTCCAGGTGTACTGACTAGAAAGATGGGGGGTAGCCTTCTTGCACAATTGCACACTTCCGGCCTCAGGGTGAAGCAGCGAGAGGAAAGAGAGAGCAGAGACTCTGGACTGCCAGTGCCCTCTTCCCTGGTGCATCTGGCCAGAGAGAAGGGCTTTCCTCTCAGTGTTGGTTGTCTGAAATGTCCCACAGGCACTGGCACCACCACGGGAGTGCAGATCTGTGATGGGGGCTGCTTTGGGGGGGGACAGGATGGTGAAAAGAAAAGAGCAGAAAGGGGGTCTCCCCCACTCTCTGTTTCTCAGGACCCCGCCTTCCCAGCCAGCAGGCCAGAAAGAGAGTAGTTCTCATGCAGCTTTGTCCTGCCCACATCCACTGTGTGGTTCCAGGATTCAGGCTTCCCTATGGTTAAATCTGGACATAAGGGGGGGGGGGGAAGAAACTCAGGAAGCTCATCACCCCATCAGTTGTTCAAATCTTCATTATCCCCCCAAATCCACCTGCTGTTACTGACCTGTTAGGAAAGTCACAGAGTTGCTTGAGGCGTCCGTTCAGGGTTCGGTTGTGCGGAGAGGGCGGGAGGATAAGGTGTGCCTGCACCATCCGCCTGGGGCCTGGAGTCCCAGCAAATGTGCGACCATCCAAACAGACCGTGTGCATAATGAAGGAGAAAGAAAGAATGCAGAAATGACCTTACAAACCACATGAGGACTGTCAGAGAAAGAAGCTATGTCAGAGGGGGAAACTGAGATATTGAGACAACTGGGTGGCCGTTTGGAATAAAAAGTGGGATCCGCCCCCAACTACTTATATCAAAATAAGTTTAGGACAGAATGAAAGATTACATGTGAAACACACAGAACTACTTGAAGAAAGTTGGGATGAATGTTCTGTAATCTTGGGAGGAGCCTTTTATGAGCATGAATGAAGTCTAGAAGCACCAAATAAAAGATTCAGAGATCCGATTCCTTGAGAATCAAAAAGCTCTGTGCAGGAGAGCAAAACAAAATACCATAGACGAGGTTAAAACAAAGTGAGAAAGCATGTTTGCAGTATGTGACAAAGAATAAAGGTATGTTTAAAAAATCCACAAATTAATAAAGAGCAAGGTGAATGATAGTGAGCAAAGGAAATGAGCAGGGAATTCAAATAAGACTTAAATTGCCTGTAATTATAGTTTGTGAAAAATCAATCTGGTTGGCCCACCTCACTACTGCTCAGGAAGATGCAGATAGGAAGGCAGCGTGGCCCTGTCCCGTGTCAGTCAGGGTGCGGGAAAAGGGACGCTCACTCTCAGGCACCATTGGCAGGAGCGTAAGATTTCCACAGCTCCTCTGGAAGGCAATTTGGGAAAATGTTCAACAACTTCAAGTGCATATTCTTCGACACAGTAACCAAGATCTAGAAACTTCTCCAAGGAGGTACCCCAACAACGGTCACGAAGTCAAATGGGCAAGGATGACCATCGCAACATTGGCTATTATAGGGAAACATTGGAAACAACTGAAATTGTCCAATATGGGGGGCTGGTTAAATAAACCATGGTTTATCCACACCCTGGAATATTAACCAGCCTTTGGGAAGGGCGCTATAGCTAAATGTACTCTTTGGTAGGGAGTGAATGCCACAGCATTTTGCTGAGTGAAAAAGGAACAAGTATAATTGTTTTATTTATGTAAATATAATTCTATCTATCTATCTATCTATCTATCTATTTATCTATCTATCCATCCATCTATCCATTTCTCTTTTTATCCATCCATCCATGCAAGTATCTGCCCATCTATCCATCCATCTATCTATTTATCCATCCATCCATCCACCCACCTACCCATCAATCCATCCATCCATCCATCCATCCATCCAACCATCCATCTATCCATCCATCTCTCTATTTATCCATCCATCTATTACCCATCCATCCATCCATTTACCCATCCATCCATCCATCCATCCAACCATCCATCCATCAATCCGTCCATCCATCCATCCACCCATCCATCCATCCACCCACCCACCCACCCACCCACCCACCTATCCATCCATCCATCCATCCACCTATCCATCCATCCATCCATCCATCCATCCATCCATCCATCCCCCCATCCACCTACCCATCCATCCAACCATCCATCCATCTATCCATCCATCCATCCATCCATCCATCCACCCACCCACCCACCTATCCATCCATTCATCCACCTATCTATCTATCCATCCATCCATCCATCCATCCATCCATCCATCCAACCATCCATCCAACCATCCATTTACCCATCCGTCCATCCATCCATCCAACCATCCATCCAACCATCCATGCATCTCTCTATTTATCCATCCATCCATCCATCCATCCATCCATCCATCCCTCTAATCTAGCTAATCTACATCCATTAGAATAACAAGGGGTTTGGGAAAACGTTAACCAAATATTGGTGGTGTGTATGTTGGGTGGTTGAATTTTGGGGAAATTATTTTTCCTCATGCTTTTCTACATTTTGGAAATTTCCTACAAGCATCTTTTATCTTTATAAACAGTAAAATTTTAATAGGAGGTTACCCTAAAATAATTCAATAGTGGAGAGCAGGGAAACAAAGGAATAAGTACATGAAAAGAAGCAATTTACAGAATTCCATGGAAATTGATCCTTATATCCTTTCTCAACTTCTCAAAAACATTTTTTTAAAGTTTTATTTATTTAAGTAATCTCTGTGTCCAATGTGGGGCTCAAACTCAGGACCCCAAGATCAAGAGTTGCATGTTCCTCCAACCGAGCCAGCCAGGCACCCCCTTTTCATTTTTTTTTTTTACAGAAAATGCAAACCTTTAATTCTCCAACAGAAGGCAAAATATATTTACATCTGATTTTTTTTCTTCGTTCTGCACGAGTTCAAGGAAAGAGCAAGTTCATTTCCCTGTCATCCTACATTCCTTGGTTAGCTGCTGACTCAGCATTTCAGAATTGGAAAGTTTTCATTTTCATAAGGTTAATATTGATCATTGAAAGAGTACAGCGAATCTATTTTTTCCTATCGCTGAAAACGTTTTTAAACTTTTTTTTTTTTTTACTGTGCTAAAACATACACAACAGAAAATGTCCTATTTTCACCATTTTGAAGCGACACTCAGGACATCACGCTGTTGTACAGCCCTCACTACCGTCCGTCACCAGGACCTTCTCCTCTCTCCACACCGAGACTCTGTCCCCGTGAGACAGCAGCTCCCCTCCCCTCCCCCAGCCCTCAGAATCATCATCTACTTTCTGATTCTACGGATTTGCCTATTGTGTATCCAATGTACACGTGGACTCAGACAGCGCTTGTCCCTCTGTCTGGTTCCCTTCTAGTGTCGGGTCCTGGTGGCCCATCCATGTTGCGGCACGAAGTCAGGATTTCATTATTATTTAATGCTGACTAGGATTTCACTGAGTGGCTGGACCTCCTTTTGTTTCTCCAGTCATCTGTCGATGGACGTTCGCGCCGTTTCTGCTTTTGGCTATCGTGAACGGCGCCGCCCTGAACGTGCATGAGCAGATGTGACCATGACCATCAATTTTTAAAAGGCATAAACACAAGAAAGATTCAGTGTATAGGGGAGGGAAGGAGCAAGGGGCAGGTCGGGGTCCCCAAGCTCCCCTTTGCAATTCTTTTTTTTTTTAAGTTTATTTATTTATTTTGAGAGAGAGTGCACGAGCAGGGGAGGAGCAGAGAGAGAGGGAGAGAGAGGAAGCCAAGCAGGCTCCGTGCTGTCAGCACAGAGCCTGCTGCAGGGCTCGATCTCACAAACTGTGAGATCGTGACCTGAGCCAAAATCAAGAGTTGGGCACTTAACCGACGGAGCCACCCGGGCGCCCTTCCCCTTTTCAATTCCAAGCAGAGGACGTACTCAGGCATGCGCACTCAGAGTTGGCCGGATGCGATGCCGGCAGGGGAAAAAATGTACTAAGAATTAAAGTATGCAGAGGCTTGATGGCAGACCTAAACTTCTGTAATCAAAGAATTTTGGTTCCTTTCCAACGTAAGAAAAATCATAACCCTCTCCTCGAGGTCTTGGGAACTTGAGTGGAGCATTTTGCTTTTTCCCGACCCGCAGTCACCCCTGTTAGGTCGTGTGACCCAGAAGGAAGCACGTTCTCCCAGGTCACGCTCAGCCCATCCCGGGATGTGCAGGAAGGAGCCTAGTTCCCTGCTGGAGCCACACAGTCCATGGGAGCGAGGTCAGCATCTTCAGAGCAAGAGTTTTCGAGAAGTAACGAAGAGTGTCACATGTTTTTACAAAAACAAGTTACAGAGTTTCAGAACATGACCCTGGAGATTTCCCCACCGACACCATTCAGCCGCCTCTGACCTACACCCCCGGGAGCAATCCCAGGAGGGCTCCTGGGAGGTGGTGTGCTTGGCAGGTCTCGTATCCTTGAGGGTAGGCTCGGCGATGAGGATACCAGCTTTCCCGAGAGGGGACTTCGGAACCTGGCATTCTCAACACAGTGAACACTGAAATTGTGAAGGGACAAACATTTTCTACGAGGGGGTTCAAACGGAATATAAATTGAAGCGGGACAGCAAGAGGGTGTAAAAGACGGCAGTGTCGTGGCTGAGTAGCTAGAGCTAGGTGGATGTGAGACGGGTGTGAGTGACTATGAGGGACCGAGCCTTTGCTCCCCGCTTCTGGTCCTCAGCTCGCCACTTCCTCAATGGGTACACGTACCCCTCAGTTTCCCCTGGTGCCACGGATGACCCCTGGGTCCCCGAACCCCCTGTGGAACTGGTCTTCAGGGCAGGGGGAGGGACTGCGTGTGAGAGCCCAGGCCACCGCTGCCCCTTCTGTTCCCAGACCGTGTCCACAGAGCGTGAAGACGCAGCACGGGCCACTTCCGTTGGTTGGAGGCATCTTGGGTGGGAGTTAACGTGAGGATAACCCGGGCTTATAGGAGGCGTTTATAAAAACTGGTCACGTCGTGGGGACCCTAACCTTTCTCTTCTCATGATACGTTTCTGGGTGTCCCGGAGAAGGGGTGTCCCTGACGACCGTGGTGCCATTCAAGCGGCTTATCGGAGCCTGTTCGTCGTGCGGAATGTGCAGAGGTCGGAGGGGTTTCCCGCTGCCCCCAAATGCTGCCCTGGGTCGATCAGCGTGTGGTCTCGTCCCCCTCCGCAGCCTTTGTTTGGTTGTGCCGGGGACTCGTGGCTCCCGGCCACGGCCGTTTGTCGTCTCACATTCCGTAGGTCAGATGTCCGTGTGGACTCAGCCGGGTCCTCTGTTCAGGGCCTCGTGGGCTGCCCTCCTGGGGTCGGCCGGGCTGCATTCTCTGCCGGAGGCTCGACTGGGGAGGCCCTGCCTCCAAGCTCACTCAGGCTCCTGGCAGAATTCAGCTCCTTGAAGACATGGGCCTGAGGTTCCCCACTGCCGTGCTGGATGTCGTCTGGGGACCGGTCTTTTCTTCTAGAGGCCACCCACGTTCCTCCTCGTGCTTTCCATGTGGCCCCTCAGGCTTTGCCTCTCTGACCTCCCCTCCTGCTGCCGGCGGGGGGGAAAAACTCTCTGGTTTTTCAGGGGTGCGTGTGATTAGATTCGACTCACCAGATAATCGTCCTTTTGATTTTACTCAAAGTCAACTGATGAGTGATCTTAATTACAAAATGTCACGTAACAGACGTAATCAGGGCATGACGTCCCGTCGCCTGCACAGGCCCCAGGGATCAGGGCAGGGAATCGGGGGGGGGGGTGCGTTTTCAGGCGCTGTCCAAGTAGAGGTGATGTGGACAAGGAGAGCTTGCCACTACAAGCCACTAAAGGAAGAGGAGGATGGGAGCATGAGGGTCATCTGTGCTTCCCTGGCCTGGACGTCACAGCAAGCTTTATGGGTGCGGCGGGGGCGGGGGGGGGTTGCGGCCCTGGCTCCCTGGCAGTGGGGCAAGGGAGGTGCTAAAGGGGTGAAGCCTTCTGTAGATTGCACACGTCAGTCTGATTTGGTGCTGACCCTGGGGATTCTTTCTTTCCCTCTGAACTAACAATCTTCCCAAGTGTTTGACTCGGGGCAGCTGGTGGCCGGTCTTCTCACCAAATCTGTACATCAGGGGACACGGTGATCTGACACGAACACTTTTGGTCCTTTTGGCTTTCTGAGGTTGAAATGCGGTGGTGATTTTAGGGCCAGAATTACCTCGAATGTTTTGGAAGCAAAAAGCGCTATTCTCTGAAAGACCGGTCATCAGTCTTCCCCCCACCCCCCACCCCGCTCCGCCACCCCCAAGTCGTGAGGCTGGGAGCCCGTTGCGGGCAGAGCAGGCTCACTGTGGGCGCAGCTCGGATCTGAGCAGAGCCCGTGCTGGAGGACCAGACCCCTCAAGAGTCTGGTGTCATTGCTCCTATCCCCGGAAATCAGTGCACGGTGACGCTGGAAGATTTTAAATGGAAGGCGTGTCACAGAAATGTTTTGTATTCCTTTGTCCCTTCTAAAAGTCATCGTTCGAGGCTTTGTGTTTCACACGAGTCACTCGGTCCCGAAGCCAGGCAGTGCCGTCCCGGGCAGTGTCCGGGGCAAGGGGCCCCCAGATACCGCTGTATCTGTATCTGTATTTAGCAACCTGGGAGTTGCTAAATTAGCAGGGTTTCTGGATAGGGACAAACACCAAGAAATTCTCCAGCGGGAACCATAGAAGTTCCTCCTTGCTCTTCACCTGAGGCCCACGGGGCCAAGAGAGAAAGGTGCACTGCGATGCGATTGGTTTCTTCTTCAGCCATATATACACACTGCATGATGTGGCTCCCCAAACCGTTATTCTCGACGGTGCCCTGTCATCGGATTGCCGAAGGAATCTGTATGGGTGTCCTGGGGCCGTCACAACAAATTGCCAGAGAGCGCGTGGCTGAAAACAACAGAAACTCGTTCTTTCACATTTCTGGAGGCCAGACGACTGAAATCAAAGTGTAGGCAGGCTTTGGGAGGAGAACCCATTCTGTGCCTGTCTCCCAGCTTCTGCTGGCTGCCGGGGACCCTGGTGTTCCCTGGTCGGGCCGCGTCGCTCCGATCTCAGCCTCTGTCTGCGTGCGGCCTCTCCCTGGGTGCCCGTGTCCTTTCTTCCTATAAGGACCTCCTACGTCTCAGGTAATCTCATCTCGAGATCCGTAATTTAGTCACATCTGCAAAGAGCCCTTTTCCAAGCAAAGTCACAGGTCTTAGGGTGTGGACATATCTCTTCGGAGGGGTCACCATCCAGCCCACCGTGAGGTCCACGACCCAAAAGAGGCGGAGAATCCTTGTGACCTCCCTAGGGGATTACTGACGTCTCCTGTCAAAACCTTACTTTTTCATGATTTTTGCTGCTATAACTTGCGGGCATTCCTGACTTGCCCACCAAAAATAATGCTTCCCCTCCGCCTTGAAAAGCTTCTGAACAGGATCAAGTTATACTGAGGACTGACAAGTGCATTTCCCCCACCTCCCCTGCTTTTTTTTTTTTTTTTTTTTTTTTTCTCTCAAATATTGTCTAATCAGGAAACCACTGGATGGAGGTGACGTGAAACCTCTCCCACATACATTCTACGGCGTGACGCTTGCTAAATGCCTTTTCGCCAGGAGGAAACTCCCGCCGTGCTTGGGACAGCACTTCTCAGCTTTGGGCCCGGTCTCAAGTCTGACACCCACATCCCCTGTCCCCTGTCACTTCTCCCGAGACACTGGAAACCACTGCGGGGTCAGGGCTGGCTGGGCGCCCCGTCCTTTACAAACCACTTTCTCCCACATGACTCCATGTGGCCACGACGCTGGTTTTCCTCCAGCTCACACAGCTGATTTCTCCGCTTTTCTGTTCTTAACTTAAATGTCACCCCCTCAGAGCTGCCTGACCACCCTCTCTGCCCTGAGGTGCCTCGTCTTTCCTCTTCTCTTTTCCCTCCCCTGTCGTCTCCTGAAGATGTCCGCATAGCGAGCAGACAGCAACCTCAGTGCCTTTGAAGGACATGATTTTTAAATTTCCTCCAGTCAAAACCAGAAGAGAGAAGTGGAGAACGCTGGGTGAGAACCGTGTCATTCAATAGCTTAGGATATGCGCACAGTGAAATTCGGGCGATTTTAGTCTGAACGTTCAAATGACCTTTTTTCCGAAAGAGCGCGGGAGCTCGAACTTGACCCCCCGATCCCCCAGCTGCAAACGTTTGCGTGCCCAGACCCACCACCGCTACCGTATGTTTGGGTATGGTTTCTTCTTACTGGGGTAGGATTCGTTTCTTCTTACTGGGGTAGGATTCACATGCCCCCAAACCTGCCATTTTCAAGAGGGCAATTCAGTGCATTTTAGTCCACGCACAGGGTTGAGCCAAGCCGCACCTGGGATGCTTGGCTATTGCAGAGGCGAAGGGTGAAAAACATTTTTTTTTTCTAGTATGGAATTTGTGTCGCGCCTGTTAAGGTGTTGAAACCACATTAAAAGAACTTGAGTGTGTTTCTGTGTCGTCTGGTGCAGGGGAGCGCGTGAGGGGCCGGACGGTAGCAGGGGTGCTGCCCGGCTGGAAGGCGGGCGGAGGGGGAGCCAGGCAGAGAGGGAGGCGGGAAGCCGTGAGCCAGGAAAGGAGAACTGCCTGTCCGGAAACCCCCAGGTTCACGGTCAGGGAGACCAACCACCCACGGAAAACTTTTCTGAATGACACAATGAATTCTTTCATCTTGCCACCCACCTGAGGCGAAGATGCCCACGGAGCCCTCCCCTCCCCCTCCCCTCTCCCCCTACTCCCCCCTCCCCCGCCTTCCCAAGGGCCATCTGTGTCTCAGCACGTCACTCGTCACTCGGGTTCTGGCGTAGAAAGCCCGTCTCCGCATGGCTCCCACCCCCGCCCACGTGTCCCTTACTCTCCCGTCTGTAACCTGGATGCTGCTACCCTGTGACCACCAGTGTCCCCGGGCGCTGCCACACAAAGCAACCAGATTCCAAGAGATGAAACCAGGCTTTCTATTGTCCCAGGGGTCCCCGCCACAAGTTTCTCTCCCGGTTAGGTCTTTTCTGCCTCTACCTGTAAAAAGCCCTTCTCAACCTTTAAAGCCTATTTCAAATGTGGCTTCCTCCGTGAAGTCTTTCCTGATTGTTCCAGTTGGGGTGAATTCGGTGCAACAGGTAAGCCCTACTTCCTTCACGTCAAGAGAACCGGCTTTTCTCCTTCTCCAGTTTGCTGACTGGCCGACCCTTTGTGCCTCGATGCATCCACGTTTCTGCATGTGTCCAGTGGGGGTGCTGGTGTTCAGCCTGACCCTCCATCCCCCAATCAGACGGCCGAGAAGCTCCAGCAGACGGCCCGTGGCCCGTGAGGAAGGGCTTCCTCGACTTTACCAGAGTGTCCTGCGTGGGTACATTGTTATCTTTCCCTCTGGACCCGCACGTGCTGGCCCTGCCCAGGTCCTTCTAACCACATGCATATTTTACTTTGAATTATAGTGATTGTGCACTTGTCCAATTGTCCCTGCTAGAGAGGCCCTGGGCGTCCTGAGAGAGGAGATTATGATTATTCTTTACTCCTCTTAATCATTTAGTATATGCCGTGTGTGTGCATTTTCTCCCAACCACCCCCCCCCCCTTTCTCTTTTGCGTGGGTACATTTGCTAACCAGGTTGAAAAGTCAGTCCTGGGTCAAGGGACAACATAGGATCCCCTCCCTGTCCCAGCTGTGCCTTGTCTGCATTCCCTTGTGAGCACACTGTTTCTTGCCTGAAACCCCTCTTCCCATCTGGTTCACATCTCTGGATTTGTCCTTCTGAGTTCTGCTTCTGGTACAAGCTGTTCTGGCCGTTGGCTCTCACTCCCGGGTGTCACATCACATTTCCACACACATAGGGCAGTTTCCGAGCTGACCCTGTGGCTTCCATGACTTTCAGTCTCTGCCTGGGCTGTCACCGCATTCCCTCAGTCCCAGCCACTCAGTGACAGGACTGGACATCGGGCAGGGCGAGCCCCCCACATCGTTGTGCAACACTGTCTTGGCTCGTCTCTGTGATGTTATGTGCTCCCATCCATGAACATGGTATGCTCTCTATCCGGTCATGTTCTGTTTTCTCACTTCCAATAACAGAGCACTTCCTGATTCGCAAATGACACCCTCTGGCCGTGTCCTCACATGGTGGAGGGGCGAGGGGTCTCTCTGGAGCCTTTCATAAAGACACTGACCCCATTCATGGGGGCTCTGTCCTCATGACCTAATCACTCCCCGAAGCCCCAGTTCCTCATCCCATTACATTGGGGGTCAGGCTTCAACATACGAATACTGAGGGACATGCACCATTCCAGGAAGTTCATGTATCTAAACAGTAAATAACCCAAACCAAGCAGCAAATGAGGAGGTAAGAGCATTCGGACGGTCTGTGGGGGGAAGAAACATGGCATCCGTTGCCTGAGAGGGTAAAGCACCTGCTCAATACAGGGGAGTCTCCGCGGGCATCAGCAGCACACGCTGCCTCTCCGGAGTCCTACCTCCTGGGATGAAACAGGTTTCCATCTACTCGCATCCTATGAGAAAGAGTCCCTGGAAATTACTCTACAAAGAGATAGTCCCCAACGCTCAGGGGCCCGGAAAGCAGCCCCAAGACTTGGAAGCGAGCAAGGAGAGGGTGTGCGCAGCTTCCGAGGGTTGGTGTGAGCTCGTGCGACCCTCCCGCAGACGCGACCTTCACACCTGCTCCAGGAGCGGAGGGGAAGCAGGTGGTGTTCGCGCACATCTCCAGTCTGACCCGCAAGTGATGATGCTTCTGTTTGCATGAGTAGGTGACAGGGGTGCAAAGCAAGAGCTCAGAGCAAGAAGAAGGCTGTCAGGAAGGAAATGACTAACTTGTAAAGAAATTTCAGCCACTTGTGTCCTCTCTCCAACGCCCCAAGTTCCCAATGGGTGGGCATTGCAGCCTAGCTCTGCCGGAGAAATCAGTCCCGGAGATCTGGAAGAAACTGAAGCACCTGGCCGGTTCAACCCTTTAATCTTCCAGGAGAGGAGACAGGCACCCCCGGGGCAAAGCAACGTGGAGGAGTGGGAGGAGCCTTGGGCTTGAGGTCAAGAGCTCTCGGCCTCCCTGGGCCTCACCCTGCACATCTGCCAAATGGGGACAATCATACCTGTCCCACAGGGCTGTTTGGAAAACCACATGAGAAGGCCCGAGAGCAAGCGTTTTGTCAAAGAGAAAGCAAACTGCGGATTGAAGTTGTTACGGCCCACGAGGGCATTAAGCCCTGCCCTTCACTTTCAGGCGGAGTCCTGTGATCCAGCGCTGGCCACCAGAAGGTCCCTGCGCTGCGCCTCCTCGGCCTTGGGCACCGGCTCGCGTTATGGCTTCCCTGCAACCTTTCTCTGTTGCTAGTTAAGTGGCACATCCCAGCCAGTGACTGTGCGGCTCCAGCGAAACGAATTACGACCGGGTGTGGATTTAACCGCCCCAGTTCCCGTTAGTGACAATGAACTGGAATCATGATCTTTTTTTTTTTTTTTTTTTTTTTTAATATTTAAGTGATCTCTACACCCAGTGCGGAGCTCGAACTCATGACCCCGAGATCGAGTCACATGTTCTTGCTGTTGAGCCGGCCAGGCGCCCCTGCAATCGGGATCTTAAACTTGCAAGGGACCTGAGTAGTTTGGATTCAGTCGCTCTCTCCTGATGACGCCGGAGCACTTCCCGCAAAAAAACCGCCACAGCCGGGGAAGCACCTGTTCCCTCCGCGGTGCCCCCGGGGGAGAGGTAGCTCCCCAACGCACCGGGCCCGTCATCCCGCGTTCGGAGGGCTTGTGAAAACACGGCTCACCCATCACGTGGACTGCAGTGGACACGGAAGCAAGTCCTGCCACTGGCACACAGCCCCACGTGCCACAGAGGTCGGAAAGAAGGTCACGTGGGGACCGTTGTCAAGTTTTCCGCCCTGTCTCTTAGGACCAGTGTGAAGACGGGCTTCTGGCTCACTGTTTTCAATGTCGCTTTGAATCCTCAGAGCCTATGGCTCTACGCAGAGGTAAATAACCACCGTTGTGCTATTCCCCCCCCCCCCCCCCCCCGTGCTCGGTCGTATGTTTATCAGAGAGATAATTATGGCAAGTCCACAAAGGTAGCTCGGAGACGGGATGGATCAACTCATTCTAGATTTTTAAGCACTGCTGGTCGAGCGTGAGCAGGGTCCTGGCCCCAGCCCGAATGTACTACGCGCCCCGTGTTACGTACGCATATTAAAATTTAAAGACTTTCATCTACGCTACATGTCAGAATCGGTAGTTTTGGTAAAGCGGTATTTCCTTGCAGTAGCCCCAAATGGGATAGATATTTTTGATCTGTGCCTAGAACCCGTTTACTCCAAAAAGCTCTTCTTTTCAATGAGTGTCCCAAGCTCTCTCACTAGTAATTGGTGTGAATATAAAGTTTATATTTGAAAGGCAAAAAAAAAAAAAAAAAAAACAATCAAATGCTCAGTGCAAATTCTTTAAAGTTTTATACGCTTGCCCTCGCTCCTTTGGAGGGTGGTTATGAATTAGCACATTGCAAGGATAATATATAATAAATAATGTATAATAAACATCCAGGAAGTGAATAAACAGTGCCTTTGAAAGTAATGGATTTCAGGGGCACCTGCGTGGCTCAGTCGGTTGAGCATCCGACTTTGGCTCAGGTCATGATCTCACAGTCCCTAGTCTGTGGGTTCGAGCCCCGCGTCCGGCTCCGTGCTGACAGCTCAGAGCCTGGAGCCTGCTTCCGATTCTGTGTCTCCGTCTCTCTGCCTCTCCCCTGCTTGTGCTCTGTCTCTCCCTCTCCCAAAAAATACACAAAAACATTAAAAAAATAAATAAATAAAAACATTAAAAAAAAAAGTAATGGGTTTTAGGGTATAAACAAACAGAGACTTATCTCAGATTTTTGTCATCCTTCCGGGGTAAAGAAATAAATTGGGGGCAATATTAGCGACGGGTAAATAATCATCGAACTCCACCTTGAACAAATAGACCAATTGATTCAGTTAAAAGAGAAACTGCTTATAAGGACATGGGCTCAAAGTTCACATCCCTAGAGCAGACGAGTTGTGTCCAGGTTCTGAATATTTCCTTCCCAAGGCCCTTGGGTCCGCCCCGATTCGGCACCTTGAAGAAATCCCCCTTTTATGGAAAGACAGCCTCTTACACGGAAAAAAGATTGACCTCTTGCGTGTACCCTCACGCGCACAGACGCACACACACGCCCTGTGTGTTTAACAACCTGACAAACTGCAGCCATCTGTTCTGTGCTGGGTGCATTAATGAACGAATCTTTCCTTATCTGCCTGGATAAAGAGCCAGCTTTCAAGTAGCCTGGCTTTGTCAGGCAGAGCTCAGACTTCCTGCACTGTGGGCCCAGGGCCGCCCGTGCACACCCTCGGGTCTTTGTTCTGACCTCGCCAAGGTCTGTCGGGCGTCTCGGCTTGAGCCAACATCCCCGTCACTTGCTCGCAGGTTGTGAGTGGCCCCTCTGCCACTGTAGTCCTCGTTCTACACAAACCTTGAATACAGCAGGACGGATTTTCCGGACGTTCACGGCCGTGTGCACCCCCCACCCCCAGACCAAGGTGTCGATGGCTCCCTGGTGACTCATCCCCATCAAGTCCCGCTCAAGCCCCGCCCCCATGCCACCCCTCCCTCCCCCCCCCCCCCCCCCCCAGGTGACCTCTATTCTGACCTCTGCCACCTTAGTTAGCCTGTTCCTGAACTCGTGCACACGAAAGCAGACACCGTTGCTCTGGCTTCTTTCACTCAGCGTCGTGTCTGTGAGCCGCGTCCTCGCTGCCGACCGGAGTGACAGTGTGTTCTTTCTGTCTGTGACGCGCCAGGTCATCCGCGCGCAGCCCAGTCGGGATCCGGGCTGCCTCCGTCCGACACTGGGTGTTATTCTGCGTGAAGCTGCAGTGAAGTCTCCGGCACGTGGGTTTTGGTGGACGCGCTCCCTGCGCTCATTTCTCTTGGGGACAGATTTAGGAGGAGAAGTTCTGGGCACGGGTTCCACCTGTGTTTTGCAAAGCGATCTCGCCAGGTTGCGCTCCCGCCAGCCACGCGTCATCGCCCTCATCCTCCCCCGTCTCTCCCGACCCCTGGATTGTCGGTCTCTTTATAATTTTGGCTGTTCCGGCGGGTGTATCGGGGTATCTTGCTGTGGGTTTCGATTCGCGTTTCCCTGGCCGGCGACTTTGTCCACCTTCTCGTGCGCTCTGTGGCTACTTACTTGGTTAGTGCCGAGGCTGTTTGATCTTTCTCTTCGCTTCATGTGTCCCGTCTCTTGACAGACGCACGTGTGAAGGTCAGAGCGCGAGCATGACTTTCCGTGTTAGCGAGACTTAATCTCAATAGTCTTAGAAGAAGGACTGATTCAAATGTGTCCTTTGTTTCGTGCCCACACAAACCACTTCACATCAAGGAGCTCTCGCAAAGGGGATCAGCCTTGTGCAAGGAAGTCACGTTCCTTTTACAAAGCCTGAGCGCTTGCCGGGGCTCCAGGGCATTAAAACGTGTCGCACGAAGACCGCTAGAGACACAGGTCCGGGCACTACGCTGTCACTGCGCCCGCCATCCGTCACAACAGAGCAGTTTTCTGTAACAGCCAGGCAGAGAGTTAACTAGGGGGCCGACTCACAGATGATAAAGTGCATTTCCACACAGCTCTTCCCACTGCCTTTCTCCGAAAACGGCCTGTGACGTCTGGCGGCACAGAAGGTCCAGGCACCCAACCGCCTCTGCTTTGGAGTGGAGATGGAATCTTGCTCTTACTGGTGCATAGGACTCCTTTCTATTCTAGACAAAAGTCATTTCTTGAAAATGGGCGTGGTGAGTTTCTGGGCTCGCTTCATGCCGTCTCATAACGAACATGAACTCCCGATTTTAGTGAAGCCCCGTGTATGTAGCGTTTCGTTCATGGCTTTGTTGCTTTGTCCGTCCTGTCTGAGGACCCTTTGCCTGCACCCACCCTCCTCCCCCCCTCCCCACAACTGTTTTCTTGCTTGTTAGATTATTTAAAAAAATATTTTTAACGTTTATTTATTATTGAGAGACAGAGCGTGAGCAGGGGAGGGGCAGAGAGAGAGGGAGACAGAATCCGAAGCAGGCTCCAGGCTCTGAGCCATCAGCACGGAGCCCGACGCGGGGCTCGAACTCGCGAACCGCGAGATCGTGACCTGAGCCGAAGTCGGACCCTAATCGACTGAGCCGCCCAGGCGCCCCACTGAGACCATTGTTAGATTATTTTTAGCAAGCATCCTGTCCTGCCGGCGCTATGCTTCTGACCCACGGCCCGCCGCACCCCCGGCACATTGTGTTTTCTTTAAAGCCTTTCTTTCGTATCCACCCAGATGAATACTCTTCTGACTGTCCTGCTCCTCGGCCCGTGTGTCTGGTGCTCTTTGGCTGGCCATTCACAGTTTTAGCAATTAACCAGCCTTTCGACGATTTGGCCTCGCCTGTCTTGGAGGAGAGCAGTCATGTCCTTGTGTGGATGTGGTCTTAAACAGAAAGTTCAATTCAGAGTCAGTATCACATCCTGAAGGGGCTCAACTCCATTAGAGTCATTGTTTACTGGTCTCACGGAAACACGCCCTCAGGAAAAAAAATCCGACCGTGGTCCTTGTTTCCTAAGCCCAGGGCCGTACTTGGAGGGCAGTGGGGTCAAGCCTGGGAAGCCAGAGAAGCTAGAGAGGCACATCGGGGTCCCCGTGGCCGGCAGACGCAGCTGGCAGCCAGCAGGCCCCACGCAGCGTAGGCGATGCAGGTGGCAGGAGAGAGGCCCTCCCCGGAGGCCTTCCTCCCACCTGCCTTCACTCCTGCCTGTCCTGCGAGCTGCGCCCCTGGGCGACAGGAGAAAACGCAACTCACCCTCGTTCACAAGTAAATGCAGGCAGCTGGTAGCAGGGACACAGCCACGGGCGCCTTTTGGGTGTCAAAAGCCCCTCAGAATTGGGAGCGTGTGCGGAAGTGAGCGGACGCGGCAGGGCTGAGACCGTGGGCCCCGGGAAGGCCTGTTGGCAAGGTCGGCCCTCGGCCGGCATCTGGGATTCGGGGAGGGTCCCCCCTTGCCAGAATCGACAAGAGTGGCTCCCTGTGCCGACACTGTGCAGACGGTGTGGCTGGTGTTGAACACCTGCTCCTCTCCTGGGAGGCCGGGATTTGGGCACGTGCCAGGCCGAGGTGGGCGCACACGGGACCGGCCCCCCGATGAAACCCCGGGCGCTGAGTCCCTACCGAGTATCGTTGGGGGATGCCACGTCACACTTGCTGTCACAGCGCATGGCTGGGGAATTGAGTGTGTCCTGTGTGACCCTGGGGAGAGGGCTCTGGAAGCTGGCCCCTGTTCCCCCAGACTTTGCCCACGTGCCTGTGCCTTTGCAGATCGTGCCGTGTGTCCTGTCCTTAGAATATCCTGGCCGTGAGTACAACTCTGTGCTGAGTTCGTGAGTCCTTCCAGTGAAATACCACAACTGAGGGTGTTCTTGGAGACGCTCAGCTAAGAGGAGTGTAAAAAAATAACTCCTCTCCTAGAGCACAAAGACGAAAGAATGTTCTTCCAGCTTTCTCTCCTCTTGTCCCCCCGAGACCACCTCTTGTCTGTCTAAGCCCCCCCCCAATTCAGGGCTGTGCTAACTAGGCGTGCTAAACCAGAGCAAGGTTTTATTCTTTATCTTAAGGAGAATTCAGAGCAATCGTTCATAAATGTGTCCCACAAATTATGTTATACAGACTTCCGTGTGGCTGGAGTCCAGTGCGTTTAAAATGAGGGTCAAAGGCTGGAGGGAAAAAAAAAAAGGTTAGGCTTGAGTCGGATCTTAGGGATAGTGTGGCAGGCAGAGTAATGGGCCCAAAGACACCTGGGTCCTAATCTGTGGAGCCTGGGAACGTGTCATTTTACACAGCGAAGGGAAAGTCAGTTTGCAGATGGGATTGAAGGTACTAATCAGCTGGGTGGGGACAGTGTCCTCAGGTGGGGACGGTGTCCTGGATGACGCCGGTGGGAAATGCATGTGTACCTGGTGTCATCACAGGGCACTTAAATGTGGGAGAGGAATGTCTTAGCTTCTTGGGCCTGCTATGACAAAACACGCACACTGGGTGGCTTATCTACAGCACAGATCGGTCTCTCGCAGTTCTGGGGGCTGGAAAATCCACCCTCAGGGTGCTGGCAGATTCGGTGTCTGGTGAGGGCCCGCTTCCTAGACGGCTGCCTCCTCTGTGTCCTCCCACGGCAAGGAGGGAGGGAAGTCCCTGGAGTCCTTTCACGAGGGCCCCACTCCCGTTCACGAGGGCCCCGCCGTCACGGCCCCATCACCTCCCCAAAGCTTCACCTCCTAATGCAACTGAGGGGTTATCCTAATAGGAGGGGCTGTCTCGCCTCCTAATCACCGTGGGGTGAGGATTTCAGCGCATGAATTTTGGGTGACAAGGGAGGCAGAAGAAAAGGGCAAAGTGATGGGATGTGGCTTTCAAGATGGAGGAAAGGGCCCCAAGCCCAGAACACGGCTGGAAGAAGCTGGAAAGACACAGGAACGCAGCTCCGTGGACGCTTTGATCTTAGTCCCCTGAGACCTGGGCTGGATTTCTGCCGCCCAGAACTGCAAGATAACAAATGTGTGCTGTTTTAAGCCTTTAGTTATTGGTGATGTTACAGCAGACACAGGAAATGAATAGAGATTTGGAGATTTTTTTAGTGTGTTTAGGTAGATGATGAACAGTACAAGGCACAGGCTGCGGGCTGTGACCTGCTCATCAGAAGTGCTCGGTGCCACAACCAGTAGGTCTCCCTTGCCCGGTAGGTTTCCAGAACAGGAGTCAGAGTCCCCGCCCCAGGCTTTCTCAGGAGGGAGTTGACACCTGTCCTCCCAGCGAGCACATTTCCGAGCTCTCTTGAACCCTCCTCTCTAAGCCTGGCTTAGAAAGTGCAAAGGTGGGGACTGGAAAATGAAAATCTCCCCCCCCCCCCCTGAGAAATGTCTCCACCAGTTCCCTTACTGAGCCCGCAACCTCCCTGGCGCCCCCCATGGTCTCACCAACCCTCGCTACTCCTAAGAGGCAGGCGTGACTCTGTGGACTCTTCTGTGGAGCAGAAAGCAACTGATTATCAGCGATTTCAAATGATGTAACATAACAGTATCATCAGCGCCATTATACAGACGAGGAAACTGAAGCTTAGGAGGGTTAACTCCTCTGCTCAAGGTCACACGTTTAGTAAGCCAGGAACTTGGGATCTGAACCGGGGCCCGGCTGCACAACGTGCTGTTCTGACCGCGTTGGCAGGCTGCGACCCAGGGAGAGGATTCAGGTCAGATGATGTAAGAGGTGATTTTGGAAGGGTATGGTTTTTATTATTTATTTATTTGATTATTTATTTAAATGTTTATTTTTGAGAGAGAGAGAGGACACGAGAGTCGGGGGGGGGCAGGAAGAGGGGGGACAGAGGATCCGAAGCAGGCTCTGTGGTGACAGCAGCGAGCCCGACGCGGGGCTCGAACTCACAAACTGTGAGACCGTGACCTGAGCCGAAGTCGGACACTTAATTGACCGAGCCACCCAGGCGCCCCAGGAGGGTATGGTTTCTAGATGCCAAGATGAACATCTCGACGTGCTGTGAAGCCACAGCGAATCCATCCTGGAGGGAGAGGCTTCAGCAGGGGGACCGGGTGGGACACGCAGAGACCCGGAGGACGAAGGTGCCCACGGCTGCGGCAGAGACCAGGGTGAAGTCTACCTGGATTATGGGGTGCTGGCAGGTCACCGGAGAGGAAGGAATGGTCAGAGACTCTTTTGTTTTTTGGGTCTTCGGTCCGTGGCACCGTACCTAACCCACAGCCGTGGCTCAATAAATGCTCATTAAGTAAGAACAGAGCTAAACAGATAAGGTTAGAAATTGTCGCTAGGCAGTGAGGAATCACCACGGTGAAAATACGGGTTTCAGGAGCAGTTTTACGCAAGCTCGTGTATTGTGAACGGCTCCCGTAATGTATATAGTGACACCTACCGCCAACAATGCATGCTGTGACGGTTCCAGGGCTGACTTCTCTATATTTGTGTGCTCCTGTCTTTACCCAACTGGAGTGTCGAGCAGGAATTTGAGCACACATCTTTGTGTCGTGGGCAGCACTGATCGGTCAGTAACTCTGGGTACCTTAAGGGGCACGTTTGCGAAAAGGTAGGACTATAAACACCCATGCAGCCTCTTTAAAGCATTTCTGAGCTCGGGAAGCTTGTCCCACATCCTAACAGACATATCAAAATACTCCCACAAAATTATCCAACTACTCTTAAAGAATTTGAGCTTTGCAAAAATAGCTTTCACTTGAAATTATTTGGTGACAGGGAACTCATTTAATGTTTGATTGCTATGACTTCCTGGCAATCATGGTGTCAGGAAATTCTTACCAAGTGATTTCTAACTTGCATGTGGTTTTCAAAGACGATGGAATGTTTATCAGTAAATAAATTACAATTTGATGTTGGCACATTATGTTTTGGGGGCTTTTCTTTGAGCACTTAGTAATTTCAAACTGGCAGCGTACTTTTTGCATTTTGGGGCCAATAAAATTTCTTTCTCAGGCTCAAACATTTTTATAGGTTCTTGAAAAGCCTAATGAATAAATGGCTTGGAAAACACCGATGCTTGTGTATTAGTGGCCGATGAGGCCATTAAAAACCAATGAAGGCTCTCCTTCTTCTCTATATAAGGCTGCCCCAGACCTGAGTGTGGGGAAACGTGTCTTTTTCCTCCTGTCTTCGAGGGTTTTCTTTGTCATTTCTGTCACCACTGTTGCCCCCCCACTGCACTCCCATATATAGTAAATGCCAGCTTACATCCACAGGGGGCTGGAAACTGGATGCAGACCCACAGAGGACCCTGCCTCAACACAAGTGACATTTTCTGGGGAAAATAATTTATGATGAAAATTTCCCTAATTGGACATTCTAGCACGAGTATGCTAGACAACCCTGTTTTTATTTCTGATCTTCAGAGGGCAGTGGTTTCGGATACCTTTTTAGCTGGGCACTTTTTTTTTTTTTAAACACTCCCGGTCAATTGCAAGCATTCGTCATCTAGGACCAGGTCTATAAGTAGACACATGTTAGATGTAAGGTTGGCCATTGTTTGGACATGTTATTAGGGGCTTCCTCCGGGTGGCGGATGCCTCCCACGCAGCCCACAGAGATGATAGCCTGACCAGGGCTGAGTGGGCACCCTGGGGGTCACTCTGCAGGGACCCACAGGCCGTCTGCAGCATTGACCTCTGGGCCCCCACCATCCCAGCCGTGACTTCCACTGACCTCTGCGGTCTGACACTCATCATAAATCCCAGAGCCCTGACTCTGGAATCTGAACCCGGCCCCAGCCCCAGCCCCAGCGTGTCCTGAACGCCGCCATCTGACCCTCGCCCCAGCCCCGACGTGGCCTCACCTCCGCGGTCTGACCCCAGCATCGCCCCGAGAACCTGGCAGCGCCTTGACTTCCGCCATCTGACACCCACCGCCCGCCCTGCCCTCGGCCTGGGCGCGTGGACACCCCCGAGTCCCCTCGGGAATTCCTGCGGACACCCCCGTCCCGCGCCGCCCCCGGGACCCCCGGCGGGGACCCCGGAAGGGCACCCGGGCCGTCAGCGGCCGCCCCTGCGCAAAGTGATTTCTCGGAAAGCTGAGCGCTTCGAAGAAGGCGGGCCAGACGGGCCGCGCCCATTGGGCGGTCCTGGCGGCGCGTCCGCGCCCATTGGGCCACCCGGGAGGCCCTGCAGCGTCCATTGGCCTGCGCGGCCGTCGCTCGGCGCCCCGGGCCCGCCCCCCGTCCCTACACTCGCGCGGGCGCCCGAGCCCGAGGCCGCATCCCTGGAGCGCGGCGGCGAGCGTGGGAACGCGGGCGGCGGCGCCGAAGGCGGGCGGAGGGCCGGGCGCGCGCGGCGGCAGGTAGGCGGCTGGGCGGGAGCGGGCCCAGGCGGCGGGCCGGCCCGGCTCTGTCTCTCCTCCCCCTCTGCTGGTCCCCCGGAGCCCAAACCCAAAGTCCAGGCGTTGAGCATGGGGTGGCCGCTCCCTAAATGGCTGATGCTTGACAAAAAATAATCCCATTTTTCTTAAAATCTGGTTTGCACGGAAAACTTTAGAATGGCCTGCCTAACGAGGGGAAGTATTGAGCCCTTTTTGCAAGAGCTGCCCCTGGGTCTCGCCCAAGCCCTGCTGCCTGGAGGAACGCTTGGAGGGTCACGACCCAGAAACTGCCCGGAAACTCGCCGAGGCTGTGTGCCCTGCATTGTGGAGGGGTGCGCCCCGGGGTTTTCTTCTGCCTGCTGACAGTTAGGATTTATGAGTGGGTTTGCGGCCCTTTGCTCCTGTCATAGCCCAGTGGTCCCTGGCGAGAAAGGCTGTGGAGGGCTCACAGCAAACGGGAGCATTTTGGTATAAAAGCTCCAGGGCCAAGGGGAGACTTTCTAAGGTGAGATCTGTTGCTTCCCCAAGGTTGTGGAGGGTGTTGTGAATGGAGACTGGAGACTGAATTTTCCAGAACTTCAGACTATCCCTGGGGGCACCTGGGTGGCTCAGTCGGTTAAGCGTCTGACTTCGGCTCAGGTCATGATCTCATGGTTCCTGAGTTGGAGCCCTGCATCTGGCTCTGTGCTGACAGCTCAGGGCCTGGAGCCTGCTTCGGATTCTGGGTCTCCCTCTCTCTCTGCCACTCTCCCTGCTCATGCTCGTGCTCTGTCTCTGTCAAAAATAAACATTAAAAAACCCCAAAACAACCTAACCCTTCAACATATGGGGAGATATGACACTTTTTTTTTTTTTTTAACCTAAATTAGGAGCTGGTCCTTAAATGAAGGTTCTGAGCCTGTCCTTTGGGGTTGTGTCCGGTTCCTCCATGAACAGAATTGGGTTCAGTCATTTCAGAAAGATTGAGGCCCAAGCAAGAAATGGCTTTGATGCTTTTGGTCTGGGGTCAGGGGAGATGGGGATTTGTGGCCACCAGGCAAATGCCGAGGGGCCCTGAGGAGTGCGGGAGGTGAGTCCTCTGTGGCCTCATGGGCACATCCTGGAATCTGGGTTGGGTGGGGCCCGGGCTAAGCGTCTTATCATCTCCTGCCTGGGAAGCCTGATCCCCCGGACTCATTTATTGGGATGCAGATTAGCTCCAGATAGGACTTGGCCCATAAAGAGAATTATTACCTAAAAATCAAGGAAGAGGAAGTTATAAACATGTGACTGGACTTATACATTTTTTTCTGGCTTGGCATTTGGTGGAATTAATTTGTTAGCGTTCAGTAAATCATTGTGGGTCATCATCGAGCTAGAATCTTGGCTTTTACTGCTGTTTAGGGTCTTAGAGGTGATCTCAGTGAAAGTTTAGGTAGGGCGGTCCATGTGCTTAGATCTCGTGACTTAACCGTGGTTTTTCTCTGCAGAGTCAGTGAAGTAAGACGCTGGCCGGGGTGCCTGGGGGTCAGGGTGCCTCTCTGGGTCTCCATGTTCCCTCCTGTGAGCAAACCGGCTGCTCACATGGCTTCTAAAGTGTTGTCCCGCTTTCATGTCCCGTAATCACTTTTCCTCTTAGTGCCCCTCTCTGTCTTTTCTCTTTTCCTGTTCTTATAAATCAGCAAGGCAGTTGTTCCTGACAATTTTGGGAGTTGTGAATCCATTAGAAATCTCAATAAGAAGGTGTTGGTTCACTTTCTAGAAAAGCATCCATACAAACAAAATCTTGCTTTTCATTTCAGGGGGCTCCTGGAACACGGACTGGGGTTTATAAGCCTAGTACTAAGAGGGTGAACAAAATACTCCTGAGTGGGCACATTTCATTGAATTGAGAGACCCGCAGACACCGCCCCTTCTATCGTGTTCTGGCCCCTCACCCTCCTCCTGCACACAGCTCATTCCTCAAGCGAGGGGACAGTCTCCTGTCTTTTCTCCAGGGGGGATCTGTAGGAATCAGTCCTCTGCGAGGTTATTTTTCCGGGGCGGGATTGGGGGGGGGCTTGGTGGTGTCGTTCTCTTTCTGTTACTAGGTGTCCCTCCTAAATCTGTACCTTCTTACTTATACACGCAGGGACTGTTTTGGAATTCTGGGATGCTTGAGAGGCACTCATTTTGCAGACGAGGAGAGCCTCAGAGGCGTTCAGGTGGTTTTCCCAAACACCTTCCTCTAGTTGGAGCAAAGCCTTTGCTGGGTCTGCAGTTTCCAAATCCAAGTCCAATTTCTATCCCACGTGCTTCACTCCTTTTACCTCCACAGGTGGGCATGGAAAAGTTACAGCTGGCACTTGGGACTCACCTTCTCTCTGGGACCCGGACCCCCTTCCGGTCCGACAGCTACCTGCAGGGTGGCTGGTTTCCGAGTCACGTACGTTATGGACCAGCATGGCTCTGGATGTGACTGTTTTCTGGAGGACATTGTGTCTTGTCTCCACTGATTGTCTCAAACCGATTTGCCCGAAGAGGTCACATTTTAATCAGAGGAATAGAAATGCTTTTTTTTTTTTTTTTTTGGTGGGCGTCTGTCCAACCGCCTAGGGGATTTCCACCCCTGTTCTTGTAAATGCGGGCTATGAGTGGATGTGGCATGACTGTTCTCTCTTTTTCTCTGGGCTGTTGGGAAAGCTGCCTGTTCTGGCGAGAATGTTCCTCCAAAGGATGTCTCTGGGCACCCTGGTGAGATCCCCAAATTCTGGTGCCTTCTGGAAGAGTCTAGCCCGGCTAACTTGGTCTGTCCAGTGGTCAGAGTGGGTTTCCTTGCTTTTGTCCCCATTGGTCGTGAGACTTCCCGAGGAAGAAAGTTGGAAGAGATGACATCCGGTATTTAGAGAGAACCTTCTAAGGTCCAGGCGTGGCCTCAGGTGCTTTATACACATCCTCTGAGCCCTCACCGCAATGGCGCAAAGTATTGATACTTGTCCTGGGGCTTCAGCCTGGGTGCCTGGCACCCAAGGTTAAATGATGGTTCAGGGTCACTCAGCTGGGAGATGGCGGGACTCAAGTGGGCCCCCAGCTCTGTCTCATTCCCAGACTCTTGGTCTTATCGTTAGCCCAGCTGTGAAGGAACCGTCTCAGAGGGATAGCCTTGAGGATCTCTTCTTTCTTGGCACACACAGATGTCATATTTACTCATGAACACTGGTCAGACTGGGCATCGAGTAATGGAGCTTGCTCTCGGAGGGACGAGCTGCTCACTAAAGGGACCTGACAGTGTCAAAGTGATTACTCCCCATCTCGTACTGTGAGTGGAAAGGTGTCCTCAGATGGGGCTGTCTGCCCAAACCAGAGCGAGGGGCGAAAGCTGGAAGGAGTGCCAGGCGGAACCCTAGGAGGGGCTGACGTCTGGCTGCTGGGAAGCTGCAGGTTTCCCAGGGAGCTTCCGCTTTTCCTTCGGGGGTTTGAGGCCCAGGGGAGGCATGGCCTCCCCTCGGCAGGTGGCCCGGCGTCCCAGGTCTGTGGGTTTCCCCGAGGCGGGCACCTGTGTGGCAACCCTCTGATCTTCCTGTCAGTGCTTCTTGGTGTGCCAGTACATGGGACGCTGCGATTAACGGGACGATATTTGTAACATCACAGAATGTGTTCGATTTCCTTTCCAAGGATGTGTGACCGGAATGGTGGCCGGCGGCTTCGGCAGTGGCTGATCGAGCAAATCGACAGCAACATGTACCCGGGGCTGATCTGGGAAAACGATGAGAAGAGCATGTTCCGGATCCCTTGGAAACACGCTGGCAAACAAGATTATAATCAGGAAGTGGATGCCTCCATTTTCAAGGTACAGACTCGAGCTCCCTCCCCGCGTCACCAGTGGTTTCGGTCTTCCCTGCAGGCCCGTGGAGGGGTTGAGTGACATCTCTCTTATTTGCTCGAAAATTAACCTGTTTTCTTAAAACACACATCGATTGAGTGCCGAACGTGTCTCAGAAATATATACCGGGTGGTTTTGCATCTACGGTATGTGTGATCGAATCCCTTCGAGGTTGTGTGTTGTTGGTATTCTCCCCCCCGAGGAAATTGAGGGCACCTTTATCACCTACACCACCATTTATTTTGCACGAGGACTAGTGAAGCGGGAGTGAGAGTACTTCTCCGAGGCCCTGAGACCCCCGGACGCTACTGCCTAAATCCACAAAAAAATTCTAGGAAGGGCATAAGTCTTCATTTTTCAAGGTTATCTGCCTGGCAGTGTAGGGTCGGCTCAGATGAGAGAGACACCATCTGTCGTGACTTCCGGGGCCTGGTCATGTAGGGTGTCCTGAGGCAGCAGCAGATATCTAAAATAGTCTTCCTCCCCTTGAGAATAAGAAGTACCCAAGCATGGAGAGGCTCGCTGTTTACCGCCAGTGCCCAGTGAGAGCTCGCCCCGTGCCAGGCCTGGCCCACGTGTTTCTTTTTCCTTCCACACACGGCTGTGCTGCTCTCCTGCCTCTGTAGAGGCCCCGAGAGAAGGGACTTGTCCAAGATCTCATGGCTCTTGGGTGATGGAGCCTGGCAGTCCAAGCATGAGCCCTTGCCCCCGAGCGAGCCCGAGCCGTACCCATAAGCAGAGGTGTTTGTCATTCCCCTGGGGGTCATCGTCACCCGTGGGTTTCTCTGAGGCTCCAGGAATGCAGGCTCCCTGCTGCGTTCTCCCTGGGAGATTTGGATCCCTCGGTCAAGGTGAGCCCAGGCTTCTGTGTTTGCAGACAGATGCACCGCAGGTAGCTGACCCTGAGCCCTCCCTTGTTCTGTGGGCATGGGGGTATGGGAGTGAGTATGGGGGAGGAGCAGGGCGGGCTGAGTTGTGGAAGGGAGGAACAGGACCCTGGGCCGTGGTGAGGGAGGGAGCGCAGGCCTGCGGGTCCCCAGCGCAGCGCCCGGATGCTTCCCCAGGGATGACTGATCCACTGGCCCAACCAAACAGAAGCGACCGGAGATCACCCCTGGCCCCAGAGCGGAGCATAGGCAGGTCGCGGCTGGCTTCAGAGGCGTAATCAGTGCTTCTGGGCTTTGCGGGGAGGCTCCGCATCTGAGCAATTCTGTCACCTCTGTCATCCGGGGGCGTGGGTCTCTTTGGGAATCCACTGCCAGTTACTGGCCCTCTTCCAGAAAAGTGGGCACATGCGGGCGGACACAAGTGCACGCAGTCGCCTTCAGGGGGCCCCATGTAGCCTGAGTGTCCAGCAGATTTCTTACCCTCGAGGACCCCGGCTCAGGAGCCTGGCAATGGCAATGGCCCCCTTATCACTCTTGGTGGTGCCTTTTGCCTTTGGGGCTCGTGGTGGACTTCTCTTGGGAATGGCTCTGGCTACATTTAAACAGTGCCCAAGGTTCTCTGGGCCCGCTGGGAGTTCTGGATGGTAGCTGGCTACAGGCCAGAGCCCCTCAGCCTTGGCCCCGTTGGCATCTGGGGCCAGCTAGTTCCTCCTTGGGGGGCCGTCCTGGGCACTGGGGCACGTTCAGCGGCACCCCTGACCTCAGCCGACTACATGCCAGTAACGCCTCTTCCCAGTGTGACGACCAAAGGCGCCCTGACATTACCAGACCGGCCGGGGGGGGGGGGCACGTTCCCCCCTCCCCACTGAGAAGCCGGCAGGCTGCCGACCGCGGCCAGAGTGAGCAGGTTTAAGCAGGCGCGTGGGGTGCCGAGGACACGGTTTCAGGGTGACCATCACGGCAGCCTCTTTGGGAGGAGAGGAGGGGCCCTGGCCGAGGCCCCTGGTGGCCTGCCAGGCCTCTCCCTTCACGCAGCTCCCTGTTTCAGCTTACGCTCTGGGGGCAATGAAATAAAGCCCCAGATTTATATGTCTTATGCAATGCCCTTCATGGCCGTTTCAACAGCGTTGAGAAAAATGTGTAAGATTCCCAGTGTTTCCGTTCATTTCGCAGTCGCCCAGTGTGGCAATCTGAGAGAAGCCCACAATCTCGGCAGGAGCCGGGTGGGAGGGGGGCGCGGGCAGCCCCCAGAGCTGCTGGCCGTGGGGAGGGAGGCACGCGGGTGCGAAACAGGGGGAGGAGGCCACGTGGCTCTGCCCTGTGCCATGCTGGCTGGCTCCCGTCCTCTGAGGGTGCGTCCCCGCGACGCCCACGGGAAGAGCCCGCAGTCGGGCCTCGGTTGGATGGAGCCATTTTATGGATCTTCTGGTTCCGTAGAGAAACTTTTGTTTGAAGCATTCAAAGGAAACCTTTAAAAAATCCGTGAGTTAAGAGGATAGAGTGGAGCTTAAGAAGGCATTTGTACCAGAGCGTTCTTCGTCGTCTGCAGATAGGATTCTGCGGCCGGCCTCGTGGGGCAGGGCCAGAGATGGGGATTGAAAAAGACGGAGCTCATTTGGTACCGTCCCTGGGCACACCGAGGCCCTCGTATCCACTCATGCTTGTTTTTCAAAAAGCATTTTGCCTCCTTTTCACAAACCCGGGGCGGTGGGGTGGGTGGAATCCTTGTTGACTGAGGGTTGTTTCTCTCCTCGACCAGCCTTGTGACAGGCCTGAGTGAGTTAGAACTTACTTAGTAGCACAGATATTTCAAACCCAGTAGGCCTTCGAGGAAAAAAAAAAAAAATAGTGCTTGATTTTTAAGACACGAGATGGGGCAGTAACACTGGGTCAGGAAGCGTGTGTGGTCAATGCTGGTTGCTGCTGAATGCAGTGCCTGGGCGGGGGATACATGTGGTGGTGGGGGGGGGGGGCACTGACCGCCGTGCTGGCTGTTGTCACTGGGCCTCAGAAGCGCTCTGTTCTGCCAGATGTTAGCTCGGGAAGAGTCTTGAGAGATCAGCCAGCCAAGCTGGGAGGTTTAGAGCCCAGCAGAGAGCCCACGAAAGGGCTCAGGGCAGGGCTGGAAGCAAGGCACCTGATACGGACCCAGGGCACTTCCTGACCGCGGGGCCGCGCTTTGTTCTGTGATGTCCTGGCTTTCTTCTCGGGGGAGTGCGAGCCATGGACGGAAGGTACTACCGTCGGCTAAAAACCAGCTGGGCCCAGCATGCCTCTAAGCCCGTGCTCCTCGGGGTCCATTTGTAATGTGGGTTAACCAGTGGTTCTCAAAGGGGGGTGGGGTGGGGCGGGGGAGTGTGAGTGTGTCGCAATTTCGCCTCCCCGGGGACGCGCGGCAGTGGCTGGAGACATACTGGGTTGTCACAACAGGGGCGGGGGCGCTCCCGGCATCCAGCGGGTGGAGGCCACAGATGCTTTTGGACAGCCAGCCACGCACGGGACGGCCCCCGTCACAAAGTACGATCCGACCCCAAATATCAACAGTGCTGAGGTGGAGAAGCTCTGACTTAACGTAATAGAAGTGTGAACTTGCCGCTCCGCGGGTGCGTGACGGGCCTTCCTTGGGAGAAATAAATCAATGCATGGTCTGAGCTGCAGTTAATAAATCCTAGGGGCGCCTGGGTGGCTCAGTCGCTTGGGCCTCCGACCTCGGCTCAGGTCACGATCTCACGGTTCGTGAGTTCGAGCCCCGCGTCGGGCTCTGTGCTGACGGCTCAGAGCCTGGAGCCTGCTTCCGATTCTGTGTCTCCCTCTCTCTCTGACCCTCCCCCGTTCATGCTGTCTCTCCCTGTCTCAAAAATAAATAAACATTAAAAAAATTAAAAAAAAAAAAATCCTTGGGCAAAAGACCGGAAGGGACTGAAAACCATTTACTTTGGAACACATTTCTAGGGGGGAGTTTGCGTCTGCGTCCGAGAAGGAGGTGACCCTCGGAGCCTGTTTGGGATTCGCTTCTCTCCGCGCCCCCCCCCCCCCCCCCCCCCCCCCCCAAAAAAAAAAAAAAAACATTTAAAGGAAAAGGTGCAGATTCTCAGACCTGACCCACAGTTAATGAGAATCTCAGGGGGCAGGGCCCAGGCGTCTGCATTTCACGAGCTTCCCAGGGGGCCGGTGTCGACATTAAGCTTCAGAACTCTGGCTGTAGTGGAGTTTAATTGGGTCGGAAGTGAGGACAGTGGTGTTTAACCCCAGGCTGGGTCACCTTGGGGAGGTCACCTTTGGAACTGCATTTTCCTGAGTGGGACTGGGGATTCCCCCCAGATGGCGTGCTATCCCAGGCTGGGAGTTGCATCCGGTTTCGTCTGACGGGGGAGGTTATCTTCACCTGATAGCAGTGACCTCCTCATTGGGGTGTCTGGATTCCAGTTTTGAAATCTTCAAACCGTGCCCGTTCGCATGTTTGTCTGAATTTTCTTTTAGTTCTGCCCCATTCTGCACTGTGGCTTTTAGGTCTTCAGCTTTGAGTTTCTCGTCCTTGTTCAGAGTCTAAGGGGTTTGGAGAGGTCAGAAGCAGAGCCGTGGAAAACCAACAGCGACAGAACCCATTTCATTGCCCTTTTAAGCAGGGCCCTGGGGGTGGGGCGGGGAAGGTTAGAATAAACGCCAAAATGCAAAACAAAATTTCTATTAAAAGTAGCAAGGCAGCGGTGACCACATTCAGACTTCTTGCAAATGTTCCCTTTTCATGCTAAATTTTAGCCAGGGGTTGATTTGAAAAAGCAACAAATTGTTCTTTGTTTTGAACATTCTAGTGAAACCATGTGCGACTTCCTCTTTGTGCTGTAGCTGACCTCAGGCTCCTCCAGACCCTTTGGTCCCAGGCAGGAATGGCCCAGAGACAGATCCGAGATGTGTGCTGTATAGGAGCCAAGGCCCTGGGCCGGATTCTGGCTCAGCTGGGTGATCCCCGGGGCCCCTTCCTGGCCCCGATCTTTTCACATCTGTCACAGAAAGTTGTGCCGAAAGTCCTCGAACGAGAGGTGGTGGCCAAAAGTGACTGTCAGGACTGGCGAGAGAACGTGCTGGTCTCGCCCGTGGCCGTGGATGCCTGTGGGCAGGGCCGGTGGGGGTGGGCGGCCACGTATTTTATGCACTTCTTTGTGTTTCTACAGGCCTGGGCAGTGTTTAAAGGGAAATTCAAGGAAGGGGACAAAGCAGAACCAGCCACTTGGAAGACGAGGCTACGCTGTGCTTTGAACAAGAGCCCAGATTTTGAGGAGGTGACAGACCGGTCCCAGCTGGACATTTCAGAGCCATACAAAGTTTACCGCATCGTCCCCGAGGAAGAGCAAAAATGTAAGTATCCCTTACGGGTTTTCAGCCCAGCAGAGGCTGCCCGGCCTGCAGGCCCCGCCAGAGAGCCTGGGTCGGGGGTGGGAAGTCGGGGCGAGTGGTTTTAGCTCAGCTGCCAGTCAACTCCTTTGCGTAAGCAGATGTGGAGAGCCCTTTCCCCTGACCCTGGCCACCATCCGCTGGCCGAGTGGCAGCTTCCGTGGGAGGAAGGGGTGGGGAGGTTGGGGCTGTCAGACGGGGAGCTCACTGTGGGGCCTCCCCGAGGCTCAGTAACGAACAGGGTTAGACAGGAGCGAGCATCCTGGACAGTGTGGATGAGGCATCCCTTTTGTTTTCCAGCAATGCCCAGAGGGGGCCAGGGGCCAGTCAGGTGGTCGAAGGAGGGATGGGTGACAGGATGGAGGGTAAAGTTACCAATGCGTCTGGGGACGATGGCGCTGTTAGCTTTGCCGCCGTAGACCAGATACGCCCCAGCACACGGTTACATCCCGATCGTTATGTGGGAACTCTGGGATGTGATGATTCCCGAAAGGTCTTCCAGCTCTAGCTAGAATCCCGAGAGAGTGTTTCCCAGGAGATTAAAGCAGGGATGGCGGAAACCCGCCTCCCAGCCCGTCGTCCTGCTTCGGCACCCTGGTCAGACATCACTAATCAACCGGGATGCACTGAGCTCGGTCTGGCCTCCGAACCCTTTCCAAAGTGGCAGCTTGTGTAGCTGCTGGGAATCAGCAGAGTCCGCCCGGCCCGTGGGATAAAAGCTAATCACCGTCACTGGCTTGAAGCGTTCTTTTGATACGTCGATTAGCCGCTGGATGTAGCAATTAGACCCCTGCAGCCTTACCCTCTTCTCCTTACCTGCTTTTTAGTGGTCCAGGAATGCCCGGGGCATCTACAAATAAATGGAGCCCTCAGAAACTCCTTAGGGCTGTGCAGAAATTCCGAACTCGAGCCCTTCCCACTTGGGGGGGGGGGGGGAAGGTTGAGAGGGTCGACATGTAATTTCAAAAACAGTTAAAACTGTGAGTCTTCCAAAGAGACAGTGAGCCTGGGTCTCAGCCCTTCAACTCACCCACGAGGGAGCCAGCATAGTGATAAAGACTGAACAGAGGACAGGAAGCATGGGTCACACATGGTCAGCGAGCCCAACCCGTGGATGTTCCCCCCGACCCCAGTGTGGGGGTTATCTGTGCTGCCGGTCACTTGAAGCTGAATTGTCTGTAAATTAGCACCGAACTTGACTGAGTCAGAGCCCTAATCGATAGTCAACAGTAAGTCAAACAAACTGACCACCCCCCAGAGAATCTGACGGCCTTTACAGGGAGACTTCTTAGATTAACCCTCCGGGATGGCTTTGAAAGGCCAAGTGTGCATCGTTTCTGCCTTACTCACCTCCAAGTTTGGGATAATTGTTCATTGTCACAAATCGAATTGTGGTTTGAAGGAGTGGAGAGGTTTCTGTTGGTCCCTCCCACCCTGGGATTGGCCGAGCTTGAGCCGGCAGGTGACCCTAGCTTGTTTGTACGGGGTGCAGCCAGCATCACCTGCAGGGGCGGGTTTTAAAGAAGCAGTAGGTTCTCAGGGGGCAGAGGGACGCTGCATTTGCATAAAGTCTAAATGGACCCACTGTGCTCTGTCCTTCAGTGGTTTGCAGGCTACCCCCTCCTTCCCCCATCAGCAGCTTCTAGCCAGTTCTTGAGTCTTTCAAAGTAGAATCCAGATGCAGTCAGGACAGAGCGATGGGTCAATCAAGTGTCTGTGGCCCTCTGATCACTTCGGAAGGCAGGTCTGTGGTGGGGGGATGGGGAGGAAGTGGGGGGCTTGCTGTCGGGTCGCTCTGTGCCTGCAGCCATGCCTGACGGAGCTTGTTGCCCCCCCCCCCACCCCGCCGGGCCCCCATGTGTGGGCCTGCCGTGTGTGCACAGATGCATGCTGTATATTTGGAAAGGCCACAGAGACATTTCCTGTCAATTAACTTTAAAAAATGACTCCAATCTGCACACGCATTTTGCCGGGAGATCTTTGAGCGTCTTCAGACAGCCTGACTTACAAATGGAACCTGGACAGGTGGTGACCGCCCAGTGTAGAGTGTGTCCGACGGGAACTCGCTTTCTGTCTGGGCAAACGGGGCACAGCCGCACCACTGTCCTTGTCCTCTGAGTGTTAGAAACCACGAAACTGACTTCTCCCTTTGACTTTGCCCGTCAGAGGACTGAAGCATCACGGGAAATAGTTTCCGGGCCTTTTTCCAAACCAGTGAAGACACTCAGTGACTTTTATTTCCTTCAACTCGGCATTTAAAAAAAAAAACAAAACCAAAAAGCACGACACACTGATTTTGGCCTCGCGGAAGGCTGCAGTGCCCCAGTGCCATTGGTCACGCGCCTGTCCGATTTCCCGCAGGCAAGTTAGGCATGGCGACTCCCGGCTGCGTGAGCGACATCACGGAGATGGAGTGCACGCGCTCTGAGATCGACGAGCTCATCAAGGAGGTGAGTGGCCGGCCCGCGGCACTGCCGGGGCCCTGGGAGGAGCCGCGTGGTTCCCCGCGAGGAGCGGCACCCCTCTTGCCCTGGCCAGGCCTGCAGAGCCCTGGGCTCTGTCGGGCAGCGGCACCTGCTCCCCCGAGACGGAAGGCGAGGCCAGCCTCTGCCGTCTGGCCGCCCCGTCGCCTCGTTCCCCGCCTCCATCCTGAGCGCCGGGGCTGGGTGCCGTTTCTTCCCGCCCTAAACTCGCCACGTTTTAAACATTTCGATTGGCAGTCTTAGAAAAAGTGCATCCTGCTTTCTCTTGGCTTCTTAGACAGGCTACGATGAAAGAGAGACTTCCCTTGCAGCTTGGGGTCGTTGTGACCACATGGCTGCTCGAGGGGGGCGCTCAGGGCAGGCGGGCTCCCTGTTACCTAATCTGTGGCGTTAGGTCTTAATGGATTGGAAAGGTGGGCCTTGGAGCTTGTTAGGCCTGTATATCGACTCCGAGTTAATAGGCTGTGAGTAAAGGCGTAACGGGGTCTCCGGAGGCAAAACACACGGTTTTCGGATTCCAGCGTTTTCTCTACAAATACCCTTTTCCTGTCGCCATCTGCTTCTTAACTCCGTTTTTACGGCCAGTACAAGGCAGACGTCGCCTAGCTGAAATAATCCCGCAGGGTCCTCGTACACGGCGGTGTGGGTGCTGTGGACGTTCTCCTTAATACCGTCGTGGCAGCAACAGAACTTTTACGAGTAGCTTGGCTGTCAGGAGGTGCCAACCTCCTCTCGGCTGCTGAGTTTTCTGCCGATGGCAGCTGTTAGGTTTCTGCGTGGTCTCTGGCAGCAGGCCAAGTGGACTCCGGGCTTCGTGTCTCTCCAGCAACGTCCCCTTTTCTGCACGAGGCTTTTCTGCTGACTCAGCTGAGAGAGGTTGGGTTGGCGCAGCAGGATCCCAAGGAAAGCAGATTTCAAAATGCTGCCTACCCAGATTTATCCGAGTCCGTTGAGGAGTGGGTCAGAGGTCGGAAGCGTGGGCGTGGAACGGTGCGTGGGGCCTGCCCGGTCGTGGCAGAGCTTGTCCGGCGTCGCTGTGCCTCGGCGTCCCAGCACTTGTCTGCCTCCCCGGGGCATCCGGGCGGCTGGGCGACCCGTGGCCATTTGGTTTTGCAACTGGCGCCCATAAACTTATTAGGGGTCCCGCAGGGGCTGGTAAGTCGGGCGCGTGGTTTGAGCGCTCAGCCTGCTGGATTTGTCTTAGGTCTTTCAAGAGGTGAAGTAAAACTTTCCCTTTGTCTTGGGATAAAAGGTTGACAGTGTGGCTTGGGTTAAGTCTAAACCGTTTGCCTTTACGAGCACCGGAGCCCCACTTTGGAAGCCTGCCGACCGCAATGCTGTTCTCTCTCACCCTGTTCCTCCAGCCTTCTGTGGACGATTACATGGGGGTAGTCAAAAGGAGCCCCTCTCCGCCGGAGGCCTGCAGGGGCCAGCTGCTCCCAGACTGGTGGATCCAGCAGCCCAGCGCAGGTGAGGAGGGGCCCCCCGGTGCGGCTGGCGTGCGGGGCTCGTTCGAGTGGTCTGGGCACTGACTCCTTTCAGCCTCCAGGCAGCTGGGGGCAGGTGGGGCGGTGGTTCTACTGTGAGCCCTATTTTATCGAAGGTAAATGATGCCCGTGGCCCCGTTCGCCACTGCCTCTCGGGGGGCACATGGGCCCTCCCCGTAGGAGGGGTCTGCTTGTCTCCTGCGCTCCTGGAGGGGTCGGAGGGGAGGGAGGGGGTGTGCAAACTTCTCCAAGGCCAGAGGGGAGTTGGGGGTCTCGGCCACAGTCGTGCTTGCCACGGATGTCTGCCAGCCACTCCCTTGGGACATGAGGGACCCCTCAGAGCCAAGGGGAGCACAGGGCGTCAGGAGAGGAGGCGGGCGAGGGTTGCCCGCGTGGCGCCCTGGATTTGAAGCCCCCTGGCGGGGCGGGGGCCTGCAGATCTCATTCACGCCTCGGTTTACTCATCTGTGAAATGGAGACACCAGGACCTGTCCCATAGGGTCATGATACCCCTATTTTCATTGGGATTAATAAATAATCACTTATTTAATAAATTACTTAATTAGCTTCTGATACCACTTCCCCCCCCAGCCCGCTTCCTTCTCGAACGACCCTCCACGAGCACAGATTTCTTTGCTTGTCCCTCCGCCTCTTTCCCTGACCGTTCCTTGTGGGAGACTGGGAGGTGACTCTGGCCCAAGTGACTTCAAAGGTCTCCAGGCTGTGGGTGGCAGTTTTGCGTCAGGGGCCCCGGGAGAGCCCCCTCTCCCTGCACGGTGGCTGTCCCTCCCGGAAAGCGAGCTGAGGCCCCAGGTTTCCCTCCGGAGACCAGGCCTGGAGGGTGGGCACGCCGTCCAGTGACATTTCGGGAGCAGGCCCTTGGGTGGGAGGAAAGCATCACCCCGGCACTTGGTCAAAAACCCCACAGCACAGAGGACGTTTCCTCCCCCTCTGTGCCGGTCGAGTTGAGGCCTGATTTTCCGTGTTTTTGAAACGCAGGTCATGGCGCTGGGAGAGAAAAGCACTGAATTGAGCGGAAGCCTGTGGCAGGGCCTCTGGGCCTTGGGAGCACGCCCCGTGTGGCTTTTAAAGGAACTGTTGGGAGGGGGGGGGGCGCTGGGGTTGGTTCCTCACGCGCAACTGGGCCTTCTCTTTCTCTCACAGGCTTGCCGCTCGTGACGGGCTACACTGCCTACGATCCGCACCACTCAGGTACGCGGGTGCTCGGGGCTGGGCTGGCGCGGTGGGACGCGGGCGCTCCTGGAAGGCAGAGCCCAGAGGGCCGAGTGGGCTCGCAGGGGCCCGTGGATGAGCCAATCGCACGTCAGAAGGCAGCACCCCAGTTCATCCTTCTCGCTGCTTGCTTTTTGAGCACGTCAGGGGCCGGCCGTTTTGAGGCTCTTCTCAGAACGGGCCGAAAGATGGATCCCGAGAGCTCTTTGCAGCGTAACCCTGCAGGAGAGAGAGCAGGGGGACAGACGGACTCAAGGCCCAGCCCTGCCTCTCTTGTGTGACGCCAGGCAGAACCTCACCGGACCCTCGTGAGGATTAGACGTAGCGTTAGTTTTCTGGTAGGAGCGTCACTGGTCAGCGAGCGTCCCCAGTGCCCATTTCCTCTACTGTCTTCCACACTCAAGTTCGTGATAACGATGGTCCTAATTAATGGCGACGATGGGGCTGGGGCTGGGGCTGGTGGTGGTGACGACGGTGGTGATGGGGTTGATGGTGGCGGCTGACGCCGAATACTGGCGAGGCGCCAGGGTCATGCCTCGTCCCGTTACACCTCCCGCCACATCGTTCCCGCCGCATAGGCTCAGAGGCTCTGGGTCACACAGCACGTGGGCCGCAGAGCCAGGACATGGCCTCTGGCCGTCCTCTCCAGGCTCCCGCCCCTCGTGGGCAGAGGTGGCCTCTGTGCCACGTTTTTGTCTGTTGGTGCTGGGGACTCAGACCTCCTGCCGTGGCCCCTGGAGTTTGCATTCTGGCTCACTGACGGAGCAGAGAAAGCCCGTGTCCTCCCTGATAGCTCTGTGAGAAGTGGACAGCCTGACCCATGCGGAGGAGGAAGCGGGGCTCAGAGAGGTGTCTGGACCACGGGCCTCGTGGGACGAGTGTTCGGGGTGTGGCGGAGGCAGGTCCTCACCCAGGCCCGCAAAGTGCGGAGAACCCGTGTTCCTGTTCGTCGCACTCCTGTCACTGCTCCGGGACGCCCTGGCCCGCGGGGCCAGGCCTCTGAGCTAGTCAGCTCCGTGGCCCGGGGAGTCTGCTGACCGGTGCTCTCTGGGGGCGGGAGAGGAGCCGGGGGCAGGGCCGAGGCATCCGGGTGAGGAGGAAGTGTGCCGAGTGGCTCCGGACTCGTCCCAGCGCACAGCGGGCGGAGCGACCCACAGCAGTGCCGCGTGCACAGAAAATCCTAAAACCTTCCAGGTGTTGCGGGCTTTGGTCCCTCTGCTCGGGCCACAGGCTCTCTGGCCCCGCCCTGTGGAAACAAGGTGATGGCGAGGGTCCCCGGTTCTCAGGGCCGCGGGGACGAGGTAGTGAGTGAGCAGGGCCGCGGAAGGGCGGGCAGGGAGCGCTGGAGGCCACGGCGGAGTGCAGGGCCTGCCCCTCGGCTGCTCAGCGCTGGACGGTGCCCTGCGGGCCTCAGACCCGCCAGGCTTGCTGTCCCCACTTTTCTGGAGGGATCAGAAGTCCAGACCTTTACGTGAAACCTCCCCGTGTGGAGTGTGGGCAACAGAGCTGCGTGGACGCCCCCCCCCCCCCCACCGGGCTGGATCCGGACACGCCCGTGGCTGCCAGGGGGGGTGGGGGTGTGCTTGGCGGTGTTTGCAGTGGTGGGGCAGGGGGGCAAGGCCGTGTCCGGAAACGGAGGGGGCGGGCTCGGCGCTGCAGGACGCGGGTGCAGGGCCGGCCTGCCGGGGAGCCCCTCTCCCCGCTTCGTGGTTGCGCCATCAGAGCAAATGCCTTCACCTGTCGACACCCGACTCCTTACCTGGAAAAGGCGTCGAGTGATCAGCAGCCTCCAGCTCGCATCGTGAGCGTTAAATGTGCCCCTCAGTTCAGTGCGCTGAGAACAGCGCCTGGCGTGTGCTGCCTCGGCCAGGAATTAGGGCTTATGACTCCGGGAGTCTCGTCTACGCGGCTAGCTTCCGGTCCTGTTACCCCGATTTCTTCAGGAGCCGCCCATGAGCACCGCACGACACACGAGCTCCTGCTCGTCCCCAGCCGCCTGGGGAGCTGGGCGCCACCACGATCTCTGCTTTGCTGATGGGGAAACTGAGGCACAGAGTCACAGCTGGGCTCACGCGTCGTCGGGGAGTCTGTGCTCCTGGCATCGTTGCTCTGCTGCCGTTGTGGGGCGGCTGTCCCCCGGTGGGCAGGTGGCCGTGCGGGGGCAGGGCAGGTCAAGGTGGGCTGGCCAGAGCCACCTGGTGGCCTTGGTGGCGGCTTCTCCGCGGGTCTCTGCTGGCCGCTCACTGCGGGGGCAGCGGTCGTCGCTCAGGCCTTCCCGGCTCGAACCGGCCCCAAGCTAAGCTGCCCTGTGGCACTGGGGTCCCTAGGAGGCCTCGTCTGGGCCTCTCCAGAGCACCCATCTGTGGCTCCCTTGGGCCGCGAGGCGCTGGTGTGAGATAAAGCCTCGGCAGTGGCGGGGCGAGGGTGTGGAGTGGTGACAGAGTCGTCTGTAGTGTTTCATTCGTCTGTGACAAAGTTCAGAAATGTTCTGGAGCGAAGGAAGTGGAGCGTGCCATCGGGGGATGCAGATGTCCCAGAGCTGGCACAGTGCGCAGGATGGGGAACTGGACAGGATGAGACGTGTCACTCACCAGCTGGGTGACCTCAGCTGCCACTCGCCAGCTGGGTGACCTCAGCTGGGCCTCAGTTTTCCCACATGTCATATAAATGAATTGGACCGTAACACCTGAAGCTCCCAACCCAGAGTGGTTCTAGAATGCCGTTTAACCCCCATGTGGGGGAAGATGGAGCCTGTGCCCACAGCAGCAGGGGGTCTTATTATTTGACTGAGCAAATGATTCTTAATCAGAGCCCAGTGGGGAGGGGGCAAGAAATTATAAGTACACAACATTATTAACCTGGGTGAGGCAGGTGGCTACCCACAGGGCTGCCCCTGACTATTGTGTGGGTGGTGCACTGCACAACTCGAGGGGTTGCCATGGGGGTGGGCAGCTCACAGTTTGTGTGGCTCTAGAAGGCAGCCCTGGACTGATCTGGGACCCTTAGGAGGTGCCCCAAACTCACCAAGTTTGGTGATAGTGCCTGTAATTCTTACAGTTTAAAACTATCAAAAGGCAGATTTCTCTGGGACTGTCGCAGAAGTTAGCTGTTGTCTTCATTGGTGCCTTAGCTTAAAGGTTCCCAAATTTCAGTTACTGGAGCCCCACTTGCACGATGGTTTTTCGTATCTGGGTACCACCTGGTAACATCCTCTTTTTCTCTAACTGTCATTACAAAAGAAGTTTTTATTTATTTGAAGAGAGAGAGAGAGAGAGACAGAGAGTGTGTGTGTGTGTGTGTGTGTGTTGTGTGTGTGCACGGGGGAGGGACACAGACAGTGGGAGGCACAGAATCCAAAGCAGGCTCCAGGCTCTGAGCTGTCAGCACAGAGCCCCCACTTGAGGCTTGAACTCACACATTGCAAGATCATGACCTAAGCCAGTTCGTCACTTGACCGACTGAGCCTCCCGGGTGCCCCGAAGATTGAATGATCTTTTCACTTACTTAGCTCTGGGTCACCGCCCTGCCTCCTTCCCCGACCTTAAGTGTAGCACGTCTGGAGAAACGACTTAATTTGAATGATTTTCAGACTCTTCTAAGAACAGGCTTAGATGAAGGGTTTGGAGGGATTCGTGATTTGAAATCCAAGGAACCCCAAGAGGGCTGTGAATTTGTCAAGGAAAAGAGGGCATGTCTGTTCTCCCTGGCGTGGAGTTCAAATCTCACACTTCGGTCCGTTGTGAATCCGGTCACGGCCCCGTTGTTCCACAGCACGAGCGACGGTGTATCTGTCGGGTAACGGATAACGCGGTGTGTCGCTTATGGGTATTCTGTGACGTCGTATGACGGTCCCAGAGTGCCGTGTGACGGGGCAGTTCTACTGACTTCCAAACCGTACCGGCCCTGCGACCTTCCCCAGGAGAACGGAGAGCATGAGAACAGTTGTTTCGTATTTCGAGTCACTGCTTCCTGAGTGATTCTGCGTACGTCCTCGTGCTCACAAAGACACCGTTTCCGGAAGGCGTGCGTGAACTTCCCGCACTGCCGAGGGGTCCCCCGCACGCGAGGAGCCAACCGGCCTGCCCCCCCCCGCCCCGCCCAGCGGAGCTGACCTGTCGCCCTCCTCCTCCCCGCAGCCTTCTCCCAGATGGTCATCAGCTTCTACTACGGGGGCAAGCTGGTGGGCCGGACCACCACCACCCGCCCCGAGGGCTGCCGCCTGTCGCTGAGCCCCCCGGGCCCGCCCGGCGCCGGGCTGCTCGGGCCCGAGGGCCTGGAGCTGGTGTGCTTCCCGCCGGCCGACGCCATCCCCAGCGAGCGGCAGAGGCAGGTGACGCGGAAGCTGTTCGGGCACCTGGAGCGGGGCGTGCTCCTGCACAGCAGCCGGCAGGGCGTGCTCGTCCGGCGCCGGTGCCAGGGCCGCGTGTTCTGCAGCGGCAACGCCGTCCCGCGCAGGGACAGGCCCAACAAGCTGGAGCGGGACGAGGTGGTCCAGGTCTTCGACACCAGCCAGTTCTTCCGAGGTCGGTGCCACCGCCGGCTGGCCTCCCCCGCCTCCCAGAGACCTCGCCTCCCTCCCGCGGGCCGCGCCCCCCCCCCCCAGCTGGGGTCCCCGGTGGTGGTGGGGGGGGTCCTGCTCTGCGCTCTCTTGCTCAGCGACCCTGGGGGGAAACCGCTCCGCGCCTTGACTGCCCCGTGTGTGGAATGGGCGTGCGGAGACCGCAGCTTTCCCGTGTGGCCCTCGGGGGGATGAAGGGACCCGGTAGCTCGCAGGTGCATCGCCGAGTGTCCCCGTAACCCGGGGGCCGGTCAGAAGTGGGGGGTCTCCGCCGCCCCCCACCGAGGCCTGCGGGGTCAGACCTGCATCTCGGCAAGGCCCCCCGGGGCTTGATGTGCACGTCCCGAGGCGCGCTGAGTCCGCGGACGGCACTCACGCTGGCGGTAGCTGTCGTGACTTATTCTGTGGGGCATGTGGCTAGGATCCCACCCCGGGTGCTCCTCCCAGGTCACCTCCAGGTCAGGGTGTCTGCAATGAGCACCTGCAGTGCCGTGGCCGCTCCCTTCTCTGTGTCCCCAGAGCTCTCTGCTCCTCTCCCCGTGACCGCGCCGGTCCAGAGCTGGGGGTCAGGCCTCTCCTGCCGCCCGGCCTGAGCAGTCCCGGCGGCTTCCCTGGAGAAGGGGCCCCGGAAAGGTGGGCTCAGGTGTGACAGCCGCGGGGAGCATCCCCCGGGGAGAGAGCGTGGCGGGGGCCCCGGCGGCGTCGACAGGGGCCCCTCCCCCTCCTGTCTCCCCAGAGCTCCAACAGTTCTACAACAACCAGAGCCGGCTTCCCGACAGCAGGGTGGTGCTGTGCTTTGGAGAGGAGTTTCCAGATATGACTCCCTTGCGATCCAAACTCATTCTCGTGCAGGTAGGAACAGGCGGCCGTGGGGCTTCTGGCCACGGGGCCGGATCTCCTGGCCCGCACGGCGGGACCCAGTTTACGCTTGGGCTGGAGAACAGGGAGCGGGCTGCTCCACCCGTGGGCAGAGGCAGGCCCGGGGCGCACGGTGAACCTCCACGCAGGGCTGGTGGATTCTTGCCATCTGCCATTCTTGCCGCTCTGAACCATCTTCCCGCGTTCCGGGACTCACGATCTTTGTGTTCTCTCCCTGCCTTTCTTGTTTGTTTGTGTTTTAAGTCGAAACCCCCTTTCTAGCAAGACGCTACCTTTCTAGCAAGGTTCAGCTGCCTCAAGGTCTGAGGAACGGATTAGGGCTTTGCAAGCCCTTGTTTAATCTAGTCAAAGGAATGAAACCCTAATGGTGGAATTCTGGCCACTGGCTACCAGGTCGGGGCCCTATGGGGAGACCCCTTGCCCTTTCCTTGCACCGCCTGTTTGGGGCTCATTCGTGTGGGACTCATGTGGAGGTTCTCCATGTCAGTTTCGGCCTGGGTAACCCGAGAATCTGACCAGGGCCAAAGGCAGGGCCACCGCGCTTCCCGCCTCCACGTCTGACCTGTGCCCGTCCCCGTAGATCGAGCAGCTCTATGTCCAGCAGCTGGTGGAGGAAGCCAGGAAGAGCTGCGGTTCCGGCCCCATGGTGCCGCCCCCCGAGGAGCCCCAGCCGGACCAGGTCTTCCGGATGTTTCCAGACATCTGTGCCTCCCACCAGAGACCTTTTTTCAGAGAAAACCAGCAGATCACGGTTTAAGCCTCTCTCTCGGGCACCCCGTCCTGCCCGCGTCTCGCGTTTCGTTATTACAATTACTGTCGTAATTATTTAAGGATGTGGCTCCCTCTGACCTGGGGCGGGGCTTCATCTGCTCTTAATTTAGTAAGGGCGTCCCGTGAGGGCTTGATGTTCGACACAGAGTCGTGTCACGCCTCTTGTTCAGGTATAAACGTAGGAAAGTGCGCCGAACGATCCAGATGCTGTAACTACATACACAACCCGTGATTAAAACATGTATTCCCTGCATTTCCCCTAATTATCATCAGTTGCTAGATTCTTTCAGCATTTCGGGATAATCGATATTTCCAAAGACTCGCCATTTAGTTTTACTAGCAAATAGCTGCTTCCAGGAAAAAAAAAAAAAAAAAAAAAAAAAATTGGAGTAGGAGATCAACTTGTCAGAACAAGTCTGCTTTTTGTCTGTACCTTGCGTTAGAGCCATAGATTCGTGATTTGATATGCTTGATTCCGCGTGGAGCGTCTCTGCTCTTAAGCACGTTAATAAGGTTTAGAAAAACTTAGATAGCAACCCCCCCTTTAGCAAGTGAACACAGAACTCTTGGCTTGTTGCGGGAATGCACCTCCTTCCTGGGATCTGTTGCCAGGAGGGCATTTCCATCAGCAGGTGAGCTGGTGTGTTTTCACCTCCACACAATGAAGATTTTTCCTCTGGGCCCTTGTCGCCTGGAAGCTTCGAGCTAAGTGTGTGTGTGTGTGTGTTTTCATTGCTGTAATTCAATCATCCCAGATCCCTGACTTTTTCTTCTTTCTAAATGGTTTTGACCTGTTTTTAAAAATACTCATTCTTTCAATTTGTCCTCTTGTAAACTGCTTTGATATATATATTTTTTTCACATAAGGTGAGCAGGATATAAACCACAGATTCAAAAAGTAATTGTAGATTGTACAAGCATTTTGATTTGTGCCTTTGACTCGGTCAACCCATCGACGAGCCGGCGGTGGTGAGTGTGTGGGCGCGGCTCGGGTGGGTTGGGGACCGCGGATGAGAGGTGTCGGCTTCTTACCGCTGCCCTGGTCACAGGGTGGATGGCGGCAGGGACAAGGCCTTCCCCATCCCTCGGACTCCCAGGCCTGGGGCCACACCAGATTCTACTCTTCAGCGGAGTCCTGTGGTGGGACTCCAGGGGAGGAGTCCCAGTTTTAGCCCCAGAGGAACGTCACGCTATTTCCTGTCCAATCAGATGCATTTATTGCCCCACAATGTGTCAAAACGGCAGCGGCAGGCCAGCCTTCCCGTCAACCTTCCCCATCTCCACAACCGCTCTGAAATCACTTTCATCATTGAAAAGCACTTAAACGTTTTTTTCTGGGAAAAAAAGCCAGTTGTATTTCGCTAGATTGGGGTGCTCCCTCTCCGCCCGTGTATCCTGTGCGATGTGCTGGGACTGGCAGAGGGTGGCCGGGTGCCGGCCGCTTGCCAGTGGAAGTCGGCGGCCGGGGCGAGCCCGTCCCACCTGCAGTGTGGACCCCTGGCAGGGTCGGGGAGGGTCCGCGGGCTTTCCCCCCAACTCTCTGTGGAGTGGGGTTGGGAGGGGGAGAAGAGTCGTCACCCCGTTCTTTCTCCTTCATAACCCAGCCTCGTGGCCACCAGCCCTGACTGACAGCCGACGGGGCACGAAGCGGCCTCGCCTGTCGGCTTTCACCTTGAGGTGTGGGAGGAGCCGGGATCTGGGGGACGAGACTGCCAGCCTGGCCCCCTTGTAACCATGAGTCGCTGCTTTAAAATCCAAGCCGAGGAAGACTGGTTCACTTTGCCCGTGGCTGCTTCCACGAAGGTGACGCGGGCGTGGCATATGTAGCGAGACTTGATGGTCGTAGGCCCTCTAGGTGTGTTTGAATTCACCTGAAAATACAGGAAAATGCGGCAAGAGTGGCTTTTCCTCTTTGGCGGACAGAGCCGGCCTCACATTGTTTGGGGTAACAGACCCGTTTTCTGAAATTACGTCAGAGAACAGCGACTTTCGGTTTCTAGCTCAAATGAATGGGAAAGCGTGTATCTTGAATATGCTAAGTGAATATTTATTTTTGTATCCATTTAAAGCGTGTATCGATCTCTCTTATTCTTTATTAAAATAAAGTGCCTTTTTAAAAGCTGGTTCATGCTCCGTTTTTTGTTTAAGTCACTGTAAAATATTTCATCACTGTCACTCGGTTCTGGGTTCTTTAAGGGGGTGGGGATTAAAACACAAGGCTACGCTGGGAGTTTAAGGGTTTTTTGCCTGTCGATTTGTTTTGTTTTGCTTTTCACTCCTCCCCAAAACAGTAGCGAAAAGGTACGGAGGCGCACAGATCATACAGGATATCCTGGAGAAAACGTGGGACATGCTATGTTTTTATGAAAGTCCGGGCTCCTGTTTGGGGTCCCATGAGCTGATGGAGGGGTGTGGGGGGGGGTGTGGAGCAAGTCCTGGAAAGTGCTGGGCGTGATCTGCGCGGGGCCCCCCGGCCTGGGTCGGCCGCACACGATGGGGTCGTGTATCCTTCCATATCCTTCCAGTTACACACAGGCTCACTGTGCTGGGTCCTTAGGGACACAGACAGCGGGGACACGGGGGGACCCAGTTTGGTCCGGTTGCAGGTTGCCTCATGAGACATGCCCCGTGCACAACCCAGGGAGGCCCAGACCCCGGCCAGCCCAGGGGGAGAGGGGTCCCCCGCCAGGCTCCGTCTATGGGCGACGTGCACTCTCTCTGCAGCCTCAGACGAACCACGCGGTCCTGGGACTGTCCTCCTCAGCGCAGAGACAGTGGGAAGAAGGCACGGGCCCCTCCATGCTGGGCGGGCTGGGGCCGACTCGTGTCCCGGGACAGCTCGGTGTGAGAGGCCTTCTGACAAGGCCTGTGGCTGGCCTGTGACACCCGGGCAGGGCGGCTGCTGGGCCAATCGCTGGCTTTCTTAGAAACCTTCGCGGTTGCAACCAGACACTTTGTTTATCAGCAAGTCCTATTCTGCCCGGGGATCCCTCAGGGCCAAATGTGGAAACTTGACTGAGTCTGCTTCTCCCCCGGAGTTCAACTCTCCTGTGCGGACGGTTCACAAGACGCTTCTCACTCAGCTGCTCGCAGGGAGAGGAGGGAGGCCGGAGCGCTTTCATCCACAGAGGACGGGGTTCAGGGACGAGGTGCTTCAGGAATAATCGGGGGCTTAGAAAATGCCGTTAGGGGGGCGCCTGGGGGGCTCAGTCGGTTAAGCGTCCGACCTCAGCTCGGGTCACGATCTCGCGGTTTGTGAGTTCGGGCCCCACGTCGGGCGCTGTGCCGACAGCTCGGAGCCTGGAGCCTGCCTCGCATTCTGTGTCTCCCTCTCTCTCTGCCCCTCCCCTGCTTGTGCTCCGTGTCTCTTTTTCTCAAAAATAAATAAACATGAAAACAAATAAAAATAAATGAGAAAAGAAAAGAAAATGCCGTTAGGGCCCTAGAGATGAACTGACTCTTGAGGTGGGTGGCTGCCTCTGGACAAGTAGCTGCTGGGACCTAAGGGCAGCCCGTGGGAACGGGCTCATGAGACATTCTGTCACACGAGCAGCCTTCACACTTTGTTTTCTAAAAAACATTTACACAAATTAAGATATTTCAGCTATCACTTCCTGAGTGGTTGCCCCTTAGGAACACCAACCTTTGCAAAATCCATGTGCGATGGAAGATGGTGGTGAATTAAGATGTCGGCCCCCTCTGATAAGCATCCACTGGGTCTGCTGGGCCTGGGGTCCTAGGAGAGTCCTCCTGGAGGGGTCCCCTGGGCAGACACCCCTGTGTGCTCCTGGGGACAAGTTCTCTCCATGAAGAAGCCATCGTGGGAACCAGGAAGAAGTTCATGTGAGTGAGTCAGCCTCTCCACAAGAGAAACTTTTGCAACTCAACTACTCAGAAATATTTAGAAATTCTTTCTAAAGAACGATCTATAACTAATGACTGTAATTTTTAACAACAGCTCAGTGGGCTGAGGGAGGGAGAGGGGTGGTTTCTCAGTGGAAAGTCTGGCTCTTTTCACTAAAAGTAGGGGGGAGGCAGTAAATGTCTTGGCCCGCTCATAATGTCTGTCTTCCTCCTGGGCATGTATACTGCGCGTAGAAAGTTCTCTCTCGTGCTGAGAAACTCACGTGATCCAGCATTTTCCAGACTTAACTTGCCCTGAGGTTGCTCCTTACAACATGTCTATGGGGAAACAGGGGCTGATATGGTGTGACCAACCTCGGGGCCCTATTTCTGCTCTGGCTGGGCTGCCTTTCCATCTAGATGGAGCCTTTCAGGGATGGGGGCGGCCACCCCTCACACTCACTACCTTCAAACTTGCATTTTGTTTTGCTCATGGATTTTGTGGGTCAGAATTTAGACAGGGCACGATGGTGTGACCTCCCCTTGTTCCACCACGTCTGGGGTGCCAGCTGGGAAGGCACAGATGGCGGCGGGTGACTTCGGCGTCTGGGGGTCGGGGGGGGGGGGGGGGAATCTTCCGGAGGCCTTTTCATCCACATGGCCGGTGCCCGTGGCTGGGAGGGCTGGGAGGCTGGGCACAGCTGGGGCCGCACGCGGCCTCTCTGTGTAGCTGGGACTTCCTCACAAAATGGCGGCCCCGGGGTAGCGCGGGGGACCCGGGGCGTGCTGGATGGCTGTTTGTGACCCGGCCTCGGACACTGTTGAGAGTTACTTCTGGCACGTTCTGTCGGCCAATGCAGTCACACGCCACGCAGGCGAGGAGCGTGAGCAGGGCCCCCACCTCTTCGTGACAGGAGTGTCCAAGTGCTGGCAGCCATGTTTGAAAACTGCCTCCGCGGGGCCCGGAAACATCTCCTTTCCTACGCATCCCACCTGCCCTTCAGTTAAACGAGTCTTCTGCCCCCACCCCTGCAACCCCAGCTCCTTCAACCCCAGCTCCTTTCTGTCCTGATTCCCCAAGTCCCAGGCAGATAGACCTCCTCGCTCCGTCGTGGTCGCTGCCCTTCTTCGGGAAGTAGCCCTTCTCTTGGGAGCGCTGATCCCCAATCAGGGCGTGACTCTGGTGTATTTTACTGTGTCAAAAAGACCCCGTCCCCACCAGACGTGAGGATGGGGCCTGAACGGAGCTTCTCAGAGGGGGTTAACCTGGCCGCAACGGCAAGAGCCTTGAGTGGTGTCTCCCTGATTCAGATTCATCCCATCCTTTTTATTTTATTTTATTTTATTTAATTTTATTTTATTTTAATTTTATTTTATTTTATTTTATTTATTTATTTTTTTTTTACTTATTTATTTCATTCTTAAGTGAGATAACATGCAGTGTAGTCTTGGCTTCAGTATTCGAATTCAGTGATTCATCACTTACCTATAACACCCAGTGCTCATCCCAGTAAGTGCCCTCCTGAGTACCCAATCACTCTTTCCCCATCCCCCCTCCCCCCCAACCCTCAGTTTGTTCTCTGTATTTAAGGGTCTCTCATGGTTTGCCTCCCTCTCTGTTTTTATCTTACTTTTCCTTCCCTTCCCCTGTGATCCTCTGTTACGTTTCTTAAGTTGCACGTATGAGTGAAATCATACGATCCCTGTCTTTCTCTGATTTATTTTGCTCAGCACAATACCCTCCAGTTCCATCCACGTTGTTGCAAATGGCCAGATTTCATTAATTTTCATTCAGGGCCACCTTCCTTCCTGCCATCCTCCGCACTGGGGCTCTGCCAGAATGTCTGTGTGACCACAAGAGCCCTAGCGAAAGGTCACGCCGCTGGCTGTGTCTCTGTGGGGCCGGGAGTGGTGGGTCGGGCTTCCAGCTCTGGAGCTGAGTGAATGACGGCGGGTGGGGAAGATCCCGCAGGCCTCAGTTTTCCCATTTGTAGGCTGCTTGGGGGGGGGGGGGGGTAAGTGAGTTAGCACCTCGAAGCAACTTGGAACAGTGCTTGGCGAGCGGGTGGCGGTTTATTGGTGTGAACGGTCATTACCGAGAAGCCGTGCGGGGTCCTGCTTCTGATGCCCCCAGAAGCAGAGCCTGAAGCAAGGATGGAGTGTGAGTAGTCTGTGTGTGGAGTCCTGTCAGGAGAGGCTGGTGGGGGGACAGGAGCCCACGGAGGTGACCCCCTGGCTACTGGGGAGTGCTCCTGCTGGACTCGGAAGGGCCAGGCCCCCGGGAGGGACCCGGACCCGCGCCCACCTTCCTCCCCCAGGTGCCGGTTGAGGCCGCTCCCGGGGGCGTTAGCGACTGGCACTTTCCCCCTGCCTTTCGTGCAGGAAGAGGGGGCTCTGGCAGCGGGGGACGTCTCGGCCACCCCCGCAGCGGCCGGCAGGTGGGGGTCGGCTGTGTGCCCCGGAGCAGGAAGGGCCAGGGGACGAGCTGGGGCCCCGGGAAGCTCCACCAAGTGTGGTCACCCTCTCAGCAGAGGCACGATGTGCCAGAGAGCCCAGGGTTCAGCTTCCTGCTCAGGGCTTATTAGCTGTGTGTCCTAAAGGAAATCACTTACACTCTCTGTTCCTCAGTTCCCTCATCTGTAAAATGGGGGTAATCCCCTATTTTGAAGTGATCGATCACCTCACAACCACCGATTGTGGGTTACCAGGGCTCACAATAGCACCTGGCCTCAGCAAGTACTGGAAAAAGCATATTTATATTTATCGTTTATGTAATTAAATTCCTTTATTATTCCATATTGATAAGTCTTAGGAAGTAGTGTTGCTTACATGAACTATAAATGATAATATGCAATTATTTGCAAATTCTTACTCAATAATGTGACAAATTGTTTATGTACTTGACCTAATTTTAGAATTATTTGATCATCTCTCATTAGAATCACGTAACTTCATAAATACAATAATTATTCATTAGATCATATAATGATTAAGAGTTTGAAACTATGTTATAGTACATAAATATGGAAATAATTATAACATAACTTTTATTATACTGTCATTTCTTTAAAAAATTGTTTTTTTAATGTTTATTTTTGAGACACAGAGAGACAGAGCACGAGCGGGGGAGGGGCAGAGAGAGAGGGAGACACAGAATCTGAAACAGGCTCCAGGCTCCGAGCCGTCAGCCCAGAGCCCGACGCGGGGCTCGAGCTCACGGACCGTGAGATCGTGACCTGAGCCGAAGTCGGAAGCTTAACCGACTGAGCCACCCAGGCGCCCCTAATGTAATTTCTGTTTTAAACACTTTTTATTTTTTGAGAGAGAGAGAGAGAGAGCACGTGCACGCATGTGAGTGGGGGTGGAACAGAGAGAGAGGGAGAGAGAATCCCAAGCGGGCTCCACACCCAGCGTGGAGTCCCGCGAGGGGCTCGATCCCACGATGCTGGGGTCATGACCTGAGGCGAAATCAAGAGTCAGACGCTCAACTGATGGAGCCCCCCCCCCCCCACTGGTGCCCCTGAATTATACTGTTATTTCTTATTTACTGTCTGCTCTTCAGCGAAGGCAAGGACCATGTGAACCAGGGCCCGGTGTGCAGAGGTGTGCACTCGGCGTTTGCGGAGCGAGTCCCGGATGTGTGCACGCGGTGGGTCAGGGCTCTGATGGTGCAGGTGGGTCGGTGGAGAGGCCACTGTGGCACGCAGACGGACATGGGGGCTGCCTCTCTCTCGCAGGGGAGGCGAGGGCTGCAGAGGGCAGGTGTTCCAAGCTGCCTGGCCCACAGTAGGTGCTCAAGACACGTAGGCTGCCCCCCCACCCCCCCGGCCCTGGGTCGCCTCCTCCCCCCACTGTGCAGGGTGGAAGGATGACGGTGCTCTCGGAGGGTTCCGCGGGGTCACGTGAATGCACAGGTCTCTCAGGTTCAAAGCTCTGCTTGGAGGCCCAGGGTCGCTGGCTTCCCTCCCAGACGGGCTGTCTCCCCGGGGGGAGAGGAACCACGTGGGTCTGCAGGGAGAGAGGGGAGGGACAGCAAGCCGCCCCGGAGTGCGGGTGCGTTGAGCACTCGGGTGGTCTGTGCTCAGGACGTGCAAAGGCTTTTCCTGAATGCCGGGGTGGGTTAGCCGTGTGGATCCAGCTCAGGGTTCTTTCTCGACGGTGACGGTGGGGGGGGGGGGGGGGGGCGGGATCTGAGCTGCCCTGGATCGGCCTGTGGTGTGGAGCTAGGTTTCCTCGGGAGGGAGGTTTCTGAGACGTCCCGGCTCCTGGCTTTGCACGCGCTCACACACACACACACACACACACACACACACACACACACACACACAC